>NC_060151.1:1906742-1936542 GCF_021292245.1 Micropterus dolomieu | reverse complement strand
AGCTGCACGCTCACTACTTTACACTGTTATACAAGCTGTACTCTCACTACTTTACACTGTTATACAAGCTGCACGCTCACTACTTTACACTGTTATACCAGCTGCACGCTCACTACTTTACGCTGTTATACAAGCTGCACGCTCACTACTTTACGCTGTTATACAAGCTGCACGCTCACTACTTTACACTGTTATACAAGCTGTACTCTCACTACTTTACACTGTTATACCAGCTGTACGCTCACTACTTTACACTGTTATACAAGCTGCACGCTCACTACTTTACACTGTTGTACAAGCTGCACGCTCACTACTTTACACTGTTCAAGCTGCACGCTCACTACTTTACACTGTTCAAGCTGCACGCTCACTACTTTACACTGTACAAGCTGCACACTCACTACTTTACACTGTTCAAGCTGCACGCTCACTACTTTACACTGTTCAAGCTGCACGCTCACTACTTTACACTGTTATACAAGCTGCACGCTCACTACTTTACACTGTTTCAAGCTGCACGCTCACTACTTTACACTGTTATACAAGCTGCACGCTCACTACTTTACACTGTTATACAAGCTGTACGCTCACTACATTACACTGTTATACAAGCTGTACGCTCACTACTTTACACTGTTATACAAGCTGCACGCTCACTACTTTACACTGTTATACAAGCTGCACGCTCACTACTTTACACTGTACAATCTGCACGCTCACTACTTTACACTGTTATACAAGCTGCACACTCACTACTTTACACTGTACAAGCTGCACAGTCACTACTTTACACTGTTCAAGCTGCACGCTCACTACTTTACACTGTTATACAAGCTGCACACTCACTACTTTACACTGTTTAAGCTGCACGCTCACTACTTTACACTGTTATACAAGCTGTACGCTCACTACTTTACACTGTTATACAAGCTGTACGCTCACTACTTTACACTGTTATACAAGCTGTACGCTCACTACTTTACACTGTTCAAGCTGCACGCTCACTACTTTACACTGTTATACAAGCTGTACGCTCACTACTTTACACTGTTATACAAGCTGTACGCTCACTACTTTACACTGTTATACAAGCTGTACGCTCACTACTTTACACTGTTATACAAACTGTACGCTCACTACTTCACACTGTTATACAAGCTGTACGCTCACTACTTTACACTGTTATACAAGCTGCACGCTCACTACTTTACACTGTTCAAGCTGCACGCTCACTACTTTACACTGTTATACAAGCTGTACGCTCACTACTTTACACTGTTATACAAGCTGCACGCTCACTACTTTACACTGTTATACAAGCTGTACGCTCACTACTTTACACTGTCATACAAACTGCACTCTCACTACTTTACACTGGAGCAAAGAGTCATTTCTTCAGTGTTTCACATGAAACGATAGAATCAAATGTTTACAACAAGTTGAGGGGTCGACTCACTTTGTGAGATGCTGTATATATATGTGTGCGTGTGTGTTAGTGTGTGCGTGTGTGTTAGTGTGTGCGTGTGTGTTAGTGTGTGTGTGTGTGTGTTAGTGTGTGTGTGTGTGTGTTAGTGTGTGTGTGTGTGTGTTAGTGTGTGTGTGTGTGTTAGTGTGTGCGTGTGTGTTAGTGTGTGCGTGTGTGTTAGTGTGTGTGTGTGTGTGTGTGTGTTAGTGTGTGCGTGTGTAACCTTTCAAACAGGAAGTGAACAGAAAAACAGAAAACAGGACACGATGTTCAGACTGCAGAACCACAGACACCTCAGTGCTGCTGCTGCTGCTGCTGCCGCCACACTGTGAGCTTCTATGAAAGAGCAGAGAAATAAAACTGCTGATGTTTCTGTGTGCAGTGATTTCTACTGATTAAAGACTCTGTATGAGGCCTCAAGTAGAACCCTGTAGTGTTCTAACAGAGTCTCCTCAGGTTCTTCAGGATCACAAGGAGCTTCACTGCCAAGTAGTGTTTAAGATGTCCGAGGAATTTGCTTTGGTGATAAGGTGCTACATGCAGACAGACATACAGCGGACAGAAATAAATGTAGAAATATAAATTGCCAGAATAAAAGCATAGAGAAGAATAATCCAGCTAAGTGCAGAGAAGGAACTACGTGGCAGATCTTGTTACTCGGGTCCGTGTTGCAGCGGCAGAGGATGTTGTGTACATAAATATATAAATTGACTAAATATGAAAACAACTGTACTGTACAACAACGATAACCAATTACAACACTCTGCACCCCAACAGCAGAGACTCCCTGAACTCAGAGGGCTCCATGTGGCCCCCCAAGTCCTTCTACTGCCGTAGCAGAGCCCCAGAGTCCTGCTCCGCTTGCTCCTTCAGCATGCTGTGTGCTACAAAGCGGGTCAGAGCTCATCTGGGAGGCCACCACAGACCCTCTGGGTGCAGGTCCAGGTCCCTGAGGCGCAGAGAAGCCTGGGGCCTGCAGCCCTGAACACCAGGACCCTGCTCTCACCTGTCCTACCTGTGGTTCTTGTTGTTTACGCTGTACGTGTGTTGGGGAATGATACATTCAGTGATTTCCCTCTGGGGACAAACACAGCAGGCTGCAGTGCGTTCTGGGAAGTTCTGGGTTATTCAGGGGATTACTGTGATCATCAGGAGGCTCCTCCTCCCCGCTCAACTTCTGCTTTGACTCGTCATCTCTGCACGTCACTCTGTGGTTTAACGGACAGAAAGTCAAAACACCGCCAGACTGAGAGACGCTGCAGAGACGAAGAGACACCTGACTGTGAGTCCACAGCCCGCCGCCGCCCGTCTGTCTGTCTGCTTATGTCCTCTGTGTTTATTGCAGCAGGTTTTACCAGGACTTGTTTTATGTACATTTTTACTTATGAATACTTGTTTTAATGAGCTGAGGAGAATCCTGACTTGCGTCTCTGTTCTTTTCACTTTGCTGCCTTTGTTCTTGTTTCATGTCGCTTTTTATTTTGTTCTTCTTGTACGTAAACACTGAAGCTGGATCTGCTGTACATATATATATATATATATATATATATATATATATATATATATATATATATATATATATATATATATATATATATATATATATATGTATAGAGTGAGACCACTACCACACCTGGCCCAGTCTGACCCCATGTCACTGCTTTTAATCCCTGCATATTACCCCGTTAGAAAAACTGCTCTTACCATCACAAGGACTGCTAAGACTTGACTGAGCATCTCAGCAGCTCCAGGACTGCTTTGACAGCACCGACTGGAAAATATTTGAACACTGTCCATTTCATAAGCATAACCCAGCACATGAGACATGAGATGTTCCTATCAGTTCAACTTGTAGCATCAAGTGGCTGATTTCACAGTTCATTTCATGAGGTTCCTAGTGCCACAGTTCACTGAGAGATTTATTTTTACACTGAGCTCCAAACCAGCACTTAAATGCACTTGGATCTGTGCAGGGAACTTCCAGCTGGAGATCAAGAACAACGCCTTGACAGTTTAGAATGTACCACAAAATGAACTCTGTTTGTAAGTATCTTATGTGAAATCAAATCAAATGTTAAGCTCATCACCCATTTGACCTCCCAACAACATCACAACATTTTTTGACCCTGCTTTAAAACCAAAAAATAAAACATTCATGTCAAACTGACTAAAGGACACATCTAGCACTGCAGTAAAAAACATTTTATGTGACAGTGTGAGGGGGCAGAGAGGATCTAGGGTCCCCATGGACACAGTGGGGGTGGAGAGAACACCAGCATGGGACCTCTAAGCTAATTATATTGTCTCCGTACGGAAACATAATTTACACATCCAGCAATATGTCAGCCTACGTCTCTATTTATGTACATTTCTGGGTAATGCGTACCCAATAATATAAAATAGGTTCTCTCTTAGACTTTATTTTAATTTGTTAATTTTTGATTGTTAATTTACTCTTATAGGTGTTTGTGTGTCTGTGCGTGTGTACGTTACATGGACAAGTGTTAAAAGTGTGAAATATCAGTTGAACAGTGCTGAATTTAGAAAATTTTAGATATAGATTGATAGTAGTCAAATTGTGAGAATTTGTTCAAAAAGTTCTGACACTGTCATTTTGATTTAGTGTGCAGTATGCCCTGCCCTAGGTTGGTTTTCACAACTAAACATTTGACTATTTGGACCGTTCTCTCTGAGCAACCAAGTTTCTTATGTGAAATTTTGAAAGGCAACGCATTAGGCATTAGATTTGGAATCAAATAGGGAATCCCCATGCAGGATCAAACCCTGCTTGTAGTGCTGTTTATACTCTCCAACGCACACTGCTGTTGCTGTTAAGTGAGACATCCTGTCTCCTGTGGAAGTAATTAGTGTGGTTTCCTTGCAGACAACTAGGCCCACTAACAACACAGCAGACAAAAGGTTCGCTCACTGGCTTCATCCTCTTTGAGAGATCCCCGTGACATCTGATGAACCCTAAATCTCACACACCGGCCTTGTCTTGAAATGGCAAAAACGTCACATTGATCCGTCTCTTGTGACAGACGTGCACATTGGCCTCTCCTAATCCCACAGGTCATAAAGTGGGGGCCCCTGATGTCGCAGTTGTAAGGCCACTCACTGGGTGCTAACACCTCGTATTCTCCTCTGCTGCCCTCTGCTCTTTGTCTCAGTCCTCTGTTGCTATTGCAATTAGAGCTCTGACATTTAATTGGTCTGCTCATAAACACTGGACCTGCATTATGTGGGAGACATTTTATGGTGTTCGTTTAGCCTTCATTTAGTCAGAGGGAATTCTGCCAGAGATGTAAGGAGAGAAGAGCGAGGAAGGAAGTGAGGGAAACAGAAGGGATGGATGGAGGGGGGAGGACTGAAATAATTGCCTTGTTCTAGAAAAATTATTTTATCTTTGTTTGTGTGTGTTTTTTACACTTCAGTACCCCCACACCCATCCGAATGTAATCTCCTGCAGTAATTGTGGTCTCAGCAGGGGGTGCCCACCAAATGTGGGGCAGGAGGGAAGGGGAGAGGGGGGGGGGGGTACTGAGGCTTTTTGTGTGTTACTAATATTTGAACTCACTCCTAACTGACTGAGAAGACCTCTGCAGTTCTCTGAAATCATTTGGGAGATGAGAATCAGTCTTTACGCATAGAAAAATGTCCTGTATGCACTGCACTGTTTTTTGATTAGAATAACAGAAATATTACCTCATTACCTAAGAATTTTGACACCCCTAAGACCAACATGTTACTCTGAGTGGCTTTAAACATGGAGGAGCTAAAATGAATATGATACAGTTGTTTTGAGTCAGTTCTGGGATTGGTAATGAGGAAGTGAAGTTCAGCTCAAAGCAGTCCATAGCGTCTGCTTTGGGGGCTTGTAGTACTCGTAGTACTTGTTTCGATTGAGTTCAGTTGAGCACATCATATTTTGTTACATTGTGCGAGATTTTGCTTAATAATAATAAACTATAATAATAATGTTTAGTTGTTGTCATGATTTTAGCAGTAAATGCAACATCTGATACAAAGGAGGAAAAACCAGGACACTCTTACCGTCAGCCGGGCTGAAACCACAACAGACTGTAGTGCTTGTTAACATCGTATCTCTATCAACAATGAAAAGATGACATACACCGTTTATACAAACTTTTACTACACACATGAAACTTGATTTCTTTCTTTAAGCTTACCAACTTATCATGGGATATGATCTTAATAGATAAAATGCTGAGTAATTTAAAAACCCTCTTTTTTGTCAGATTATCATGCCATAATAATAATAATAATAATAATACATTTTATTTATCTAGCGCTTTAAGGTAGTCAAAGGAACTTTACAAGGTATAAAGTCAAAACAAGATCAACTTCACAACAATAACGACTTAATTTAACTAAGAAAATTGAAAGCACAACAGCATGAAAACAGGACAGAAACAAAAGGAAAACAGGTAAGGCTAAATCGATTACAGGTTAAAAGCAGCTTTAAACAGATGGGTTTTGAGTGCAGTTTTGAAATTTGTAAGTGATGTGGAATTTCTGAGGTGATGAGGGAGATAGTTCCAGAGGGAGGGGGCAGCAGTGGAAAAGGCCCCATCCCCCCAGGATTGGTACTTGGGTTGGGTGAGAGGGGAAAGGAGTTGGTGTCTGCGGATGAGCGGGTGCGGGTGGGAGTATGACATATAGCACATGTGCTATATGTCATACTCCCACCCGCAAGTACTGCAGTTCTTGTGCCACGTTAGCACACTGCTAGCATGTCACAAACAGTGGCTGGTGTCAGACAGTTGGTCCAACATATAATTTAACATGTTGTACATATTCTTTATTATTATATTATTATTATATCTGATATGTTTATTGTTATGCACCAAGATACCAAAGAAAATTCCTGGTGTGTGTAAACCTACTTCTGGTTTACACATCTCAGATTCTGGTTTACTAGAAGGTGTTTCGGGTCAGTAATCTACTTTTAACTTTGCCACATTTTCCATTTATACCTTCATTACGACTAGTCTGTTTTCTACTATGCATTTTGCTACATTAACTAAAATGCGCTGCCATTTAAGCTGTTACACCTGTGCACTTTTGACAGATGTTAGCTGAGCAAATTTAGATAAAAAGGCAAAAACCTTTTTGGCAGTTCTGCAATGTCATGTTGGAAAGCAGACTGCTTCGCCCTTTCACAAGCCAGAAGAAATACTTTCACTTTCCATAATGTAAAGCGTTGTCTATGATGAACAAATGTAGGCTACACACTGTATAAACTTCTGAGTTATATGATCACTAGATTGATTCTGATATCTTAACAGAATCCTCTCGCTGTGCAGAGCAAGGCTTTCTGTAGATGGAAATTAGCCTATATTTCTGTTCTCTAATTTGCATTGGTTGTTCTTTGTTTTGTTGTGATGCCCGATGGTGAATTCATTAAATAGAACGTCACCAGTAAAACTGATCTTGGCCTTCACTCAGCAGGCTACCAGCTGTTATTTATTCAGGAACAATCATTTTTTAGATGCTTGGGGAGAGAGTAAATATGGGATGTATAAAACAGTCGCGTGACACACAGGTCTCCCTCTATATGTAGGCTTATCCTACTTCATTCAACAACAGGCTGCTCCTGTGTTATTGCCACAATAATTCTTTACGCCGTAAACATTTTCAGTACTCTACCCACCAATGATTAGCACAAGCAGGACAATAAAACTTGGTAACACCCCCTAAATTGGCATTTTTCATTATACAATGTGAACTGCAAACTAACAAGTAGTTCATCCACAAAGTCATGACCTCACTGACCTCATTTTCTCTTTTTTTCTTCCAGAGTTTGACATGGCAGCATATTATGGCCACAAAAAAACGGATTATCTTGTACAAAGACACCATTGTGCATTGTGATTTCAAATGTCATCATATTTCAGCATGTAACTACCAGTTGTCCCTGAACAGTGAGTCTAGAAAATGATAGAGTAGAGCAGAGTGACACATTGGCATAGTCATACTTTGGTCTGAGTCCAGCAGAAACCTGCAGCTGTTACATTTTAGGGTATCTGGTTTATGTTTTCCTTCTGAAATTGTATCTACAGTAGGTTTACATTAAAAACTAAAAGAACAACAAACAAGACAAACTCAAACAATGGCCAACAATATGTATGTAATTTCCACACTCATGCACTGTAACCTACATGACAGCAGTAAACATGAAAGTGACTTTGCAACACAATGTGTAGCACTGTTCTCATCAGCTGTCTGTGGGCAGCCTTTCTCTGAGATATTCCCATTACACCTGTCATGAAGCCAAAATTCAAACAAGCTGGTTAACCCTGTGTGACCCTAGCTTTTAAGACACAAAAAAAAAGATCTAAAAAAACAAGGAACTGGATATAGTGAGACAGTGTTTTTTACCCCAAGCTCTCAGTCTTTTAAACTCAAATTCATCCTCAGCAATGCTCCTCTGAATATAGTTTATTTCTGTTTACCATTTTTATAATTGCTTTTATATTAATGTTTACTGTCTGGAACATAGCAGAAGGGAGTTCCAAACTCAATTTCACTACACAGCCTGTTGTGTTGTGACAAATAAATCAACCTTGTAACCTTGAAAGAGTGAAATAAGTTAAAGTAGCTTAAAGCCATGACTGTTGACTGTAAGTATCTGAAAAATAAACCAAATCAACAGAGCTGGAGTCAGCGTGTGATTAGCTTAACGTAGCATAAAGACTGGAAATTAAAGGGACACTGCATCGATTTCACATATGAAGTTCAGTTTACTCGCCGTTAGGAGCACAGTGTTGTTGAACAGTTGTATAAAATATCAGATGAGTCCTGAACCATCCCTTTATGTAGATATAGGCCTAGACTGCCGGGAGACTACCCATAATGCACTGAGCTCCTCTCTCCTCCTCTCCCTCTCCAACTGTATGCATTCTTCTCCCATTAAAACATGTTACTAACTTGACTTCTTCCCTCTCTTGTAGTTTTGTGCTTTCTCGTCCATCTCCTCTCTCCTTCTGCGCTTTCTGCAGGTGTTTCTGCCTGCGGAGCTGCGGGGTCTGGATCTGTTGTTGTGGGATTCCTGCTGGCCCCGTGTTCCTATTATTATTAGTCTATTATTATGGTCATTAATATTGCTATTATTAGTACTATAATTCATTTTCATTGATGTGTGTACTACTGCTACTTTACTGTTGTTTTACTTGTCTGTGTTGATATTATATTGGGCTACTTCTGTCTGTCTGTCTGTTGCCTAGTGGTTCAGTGTTCTCAAAACTCATGATCCATTGCTAAAACTGACTTTTGGAATGTATTCCACCGTCTCACATGTCCATATAAGAGCACGCCCACACCAAAAGTTTGCCATTTTCGGTCGGAACAGCCACTGAAAGTACAAACTCACAAAGTCCCAGATGTACCCAAGGTCTTCGGTCTCCATATTTCACAAGGAGATAAAGAAAGTGTGCATCTCATATTTTGATCAACTTTCATTTTCACAGGTATGCTATTGTCTGGTAGCATCATTCTTCACAGAAGGTGGTTTTGCAGGAACCACAGACACGGTAGATTTACACTGGATTAAGATATCTGATGAACTCTATAATTAGAACCGACTGAACGCCTGTAAATACAGTATCAACATTAAAGTTGAGGCAACTTCAGCAGCTGCTACAGTATGTACATCTTTCTTTTATCTTTCTTTCTTTCTTTTAATTCGTTCCCCTCCCCCCTCCCTGCTCTGTCTCTATCTCCCCTCCGCAGCAGCAGCACATACACATTTTATGAGGTGCTGAACAACCACACACAGTGCATATAATTATCTGTAACAGCTCACAGATGGATGATCATTCTGCTACATCTACATGCTGTAAAATGCAGTTTCAGTGCACACACACACACACACAAACACACACACACACAGAGTACATATGGAGAGTGGTTGTGTAAATAGCTGTGCTGAAAGGATGCCATGAGCAAGAGCAGTCACGGGGAATCTAGCTCCCACGTGCTACAGCTCCACTCAGCACTGAAGAGAATACCAGGAGCAGAGGTGTACATCACACACACACACAAACAAAGAAAAGAGCAGGTTTATATGCATAAACACAAACACTGAAGCAGTGTCAACATTGCAGCATTGTCTCTGGGTAAAAAAATACATTGTGTTTGTATTTATTGGCAAATGTTAGCATGGTAATATGCTAAACTTAAATAAAGACAATTTTCAACTTACCTGCTTAACATCAGTATGTTAGCAGTGTTATTGTGATGTTAGCATACTGGCTTTGGCATTTAGCTCCAAGCACCACTGTGTAAGTACAACCTCAAAGAGCTGCTAAGGGGCCAGAATGCTTCATCAGAGCCCCCACACTTTTCCGACCTCGGAATTGAGGACCCTGTGTACAACAGAGTGCAAATGTACTATAAATGTCTTCCAGGACAGACTAACTGAAACTATCTGCCGTTATCCATGTTTAAACAATTATCACCTCTCGCCCCTCTCTAAGACTGCCGGCTGCTCAAGTGTGGCCACTCAGAATAGGTCTTGTCTTCCAAAGCGGTCGGACAACATCACATATGAAGTAATTATTTTAAAGAATAACTCTTAGTCTTTTTCACCATAGGGTGTTTACTTTACCAGGAGTCCTTTGGTTACCAGAGCTGCACACGAACCTCTACTGGAACAGGCTGTTTGTGGTTCATTGACACACAGGCTGGTACTTTCCCTGACAAACTATATCTAAAGACTTCTCCTATCTCCTTTTTATTTATCTGATCGCAGTGGCATGAATTTCTGTCCACCATAATGCATTGAGACAAGATGGCTCTGGGTATCAATCATTCATGATTGGTAGGAGAGCACCAGAATAGTATGCAGTGGAATCTGCTCAGCAACAGCCAAACGAAAAAGTTCTATGTCTGAGGCACAAAGTATGTGTTGCACTTCATATTTAAGCAGGTTTAATCAAACATTAATTAAAAGCTTAAACGGTCACGTTACCAAAATAACCTATGAAAAGCCAAAACACACAGAATTTGGGCACTGTGTGAAGCAACATGGAAACATACATAAACCATATACTGAAATGAATGGGATGTCAATGAGGAAGTGCTTACAAAGATTTCAAAGTAAGATCCACAGTCGGTGTAAAAAGGACTATGGAAATCATTAAGTGTTGTCTTGTGTTGCTGCGTTTGTTATGTTACTATACACTGTAGATTTACTGTATATATGATGTTAAATTATATGCAGTGTATTATTAGTACTTCACTGACCCACCCATTGAATAGATTTCTTTTTTAGATTCTAGTTATAGGGGCATTCACCAAGGGCATTCGTCGACTTAACCAAAGTAAATGAAACTCAAACACGTGGATTGTTCAAACTGTGTTGTTGTTTTAACAACGGGATTTTTGAAAAGCACGCTAACATACAGCTCATCTATCAAAAGAAATGCTTTTATTCTTCTGTAGCCTAATATTATGTATTATTCATTGCACTGAATTGACACTGAACTTCTCTATATTTACCCCTGTCATTAGACATTCACCCCTAACATGCCACGTATATGTGGCATGGTAATGCAAGAGGTGAATGAGAGCTACTATTAGTATTGGCTCAGTAGCAGTCTGGTTTGTACATCAGTAGTGGAAAATGAGCCTCGATCATCCAAACAGTCTAGACTGCCGCTGACATATTAATCCTTGATTTAACAAGCAGATGAGTACACAGGAAAATATACTCACAGTCTCACACACACACACACATACACACACACACAAGCTTAAAAAGAGAAGAGATTCAAGAAGAGATTTTCACAGGAGCAAGGAACACAGGCATACTGTAAAGGTAGACAGAGACACAACAACAACTCTGCTGCCTAAAAATGTTTGTATACTGCTAGTTTGCTTTGCTGGGAAATTTTAATAAAATCAATGCATTGAGTAGTGCTTGAAGTCAGCGTTGATGTTTCCCTGTACCTTAACCTAGATATTTTCAGTATCAACCTTTCTCTAATGTTGTTGTCCCAAACAAAGTGTGCAACCAGGTCAGTGAGGCTGTAATTCTAAATGTGTTAGATAAAAGTTGAGGTTTGTTTTTCTTTACCTGTTGCATTACGTGTTAATTGGGAAGAGCGTGGTGTCAGTACAAAGATCTTTGGGAAACAATATCAGTGAGCTTCATCAGGCTGTGAGCATAGAGGTGTTTAAAAATGTGTATTTCATAGGGGTGTGTAGGGGGTCTCACAATTCAATTCGGTGATGATTATCAGGTCAATGATTCGATTCAATTCGACATATCGATGCATCATGATGCAGATATTTAATGTTACTTCATATAAATGGAGCTAATATTGCATAGCATTATTACAATATTATTAGGGCTGGGCACGTTAACATGTTATTATCACGTTAACACATTAATTAATTAATGCCAATAATTATCTTATCTCGAGCTAACGCAGTTTTTATTATTATTATTTTGAAAGTCCGCTGCACACTGGCTCTGAATGCACATTCAGTCAAACCATGGGTCACAGGAGGGGTGAGTGTCACGATCCTGTCTGTGTGTCTTGTTGGGGAGTCCGGGTTTTGGTCTTTGTCTTTGTTCCTAGTCCTGTGCCTTAGTTCATGTCTTAGTATTTGCTTCTAGTTCTTTGTCTGCATTATTTTGGTTTAGTCTGCTCTGTACTCTGTGTTCTAGTTCTGTGTTCTCGTTTAGGTTATGTTTCCTGTGTTATAGTTGGTCGGTGTTTGTCTGTTGACATGGGTTTCTGTTATTGTCTGAAGTTAGATGTCTTTCACCTGTGGATCCCACTCCTAGCTCGTTAACCCATGTGTGTATATATACTTGCTTGTTTCCTCAGTCTGTGTCCGGTCATTGTAGCATGTATACGCTCTGTAATGTGTAGCTTTGTGCTTGTCTCGTCTCTGCTCTGTCTGTCTTGGATCTGTACCCGTTTGGATTACCTGTTTCATTTGGATTGTTTATTCTTTGGATGTATCTCGGCCACTCTGCCAGTAAGTGTGCTCGCCTTTTGTTTGCCACAGTAAACCCATTTGAACCGTACCTGCACCGCTCTGCGTCCTACACTTGGGTCCACCATCCTGCTCAACCTTCCCTACACACCAAACCCCGACAGTGGGATGTTGATCAGCCTGCAAATCGCCCACCCAAACAAGCAGCAGATGGAGGCTTCGGCAGAGTACGTTGTGATTTTAAGAACGTTCCTTAGACCGACATCTTCCCCAATACTAATCAGCATGCAGTGTGTAGCTATCCACTTCGCTATGGAATTTGATGGCTTGTCTTGCTTTTGTTTATCTACTTCTCCCACATGCTGGATGTAGTGGAACGTTCTTAAAATCACAACGTAGTCACTTGGCCCCGCGTGGTTGCTCTTTGCTCCGGTGAACAGACAGGGAGACAGCGCTCTGCAAGTAAACGGTAGGTGTTCTATGAATAGTAACCATGGCAACAGCTTCTGTGCGCTAAAAAGCTGTAGCCTATCTAAAATTATAGGCTACATAACTTTACCTGATAGGCCTTCTTCTAGTTTTGCAGGGATGCTCTGCCATGCCAATTCCCTCCTGTTGGTGTCCTATTTTGTAAACCACAATAGATTCTGGACACTCACAAACAGCGAGGATTAGTCTGTCTTCCAATGATCCGTGCTGCGTGTCGCATACAAAAAGTTCAAAACAATTCAACTTCGACAGCGGGCAGGCATGTGCGTGAGACGACCACTTCACCTGACTCTAACAGGGACACTTTTTACTGAACATAGACTGTTGTTTAAACTGCTCCCTGATAATAAAAAAAAAAAAATTCTGCTGATCCCTGTTCAGGAAAAAAATACATTACATGTTATATTTAAAGCTGTTGCTCAGAAGATGCCTGTTATGATGTTATGGTAACTTGTTTTAACAAGCTATAAAAGTTAACGCCCTGGCAGTGGCAAATAGCTTTCATTTCATATTTGATTTGATAGTTTACCAATGAGCAATAGAGGGTATAATCTGATTAGTAGTGTGCTGGGGACCAATTATAAGGATTTCTATTTTGTTAGAGTTGAGTTATATATGTTGCATATATATGTCAGTCAGGCAGGCCTGGAGAGAACGCAGCACGCTGAGGTCAGTTGGCTTTACCGGGAGGTATAACTGAGTATTAGCATAGCAATAGAAGGGAATACCATATCGGCGGATAATGCCAACCAGGGGGTGCATGTAAATGGAAAACAAAATAGGTCCGAGAATTGATCCTTGGGGCACACCATAATAAACAGGAGAAAAGGTGGATTTCAAAGTTGTTAATAGACACACAGTACTTTCTTTTAGATAAATATGAGGGAAACCAGTCCAATACCGTGCCAGAGATGCCCACCCAACGACTCAGTCTATCTAGCAAGATGCCATGGTCTATTGTGTCAAACGCAGCGGACAAGTCAGCACCAGAATTGAAGACATGCCAGTGTCCGCGTTCAATAGCAGGTCATTAGTACATTTTAAGAGAGCAGTCTCTGTACTGTGGAGAGGGCGGAAACCAGATTGGAATGTCATTGTCCTTCTTAACTTCAAGGAGCTGCTTAGAAACAACTTTTTTCCAGAACCTTGGAAAGGGCAGTTTAGAGATAGGGAAACACATTAGGGTAGGTGTAAACAATCAACCCAGAAACACAAGGACAGGAAGAAAAACCAGACTATAACACCAGATACAAAACAACAAATAAAACAGGAAACATTGAAAACATAAAACACCAATAGGCCAGAACTGTGACCCTAGTGACCATTGCACATATTTGCACTTCCTGGGACTAGAACAAACACACTGTGTGCTTGAAAACAAACAATGTGCTCTGTGTGTCCTGCAGGATCAGCTATAGCAGTCACTTATCCATTGTGTTTGTCTTTGAGCCTATGTAATAAAATATGGAGCTAATGAACAGCTGCATTGAAGAGGATTAGTTTACTCTTACTGTTGTTCCCTCATTTACCTTTTGTTAGTGATGTTTCCTACATTTCCCATAGTAACAATAAACTTTATTTGTACAGCACTCATCAAAACAGAGTACAAAGAGCTTCACAGAGAGAAAGATGAAATGACATACCACAGTGAATGGCAAATTACATGAGGGGTAAAGAAAATAAATAAACAAATAATAACTAGCAGCAAGAAAAATAAAACATTATATGCAGGATAAAAGATGAAATAAAATGATAATAAAAACAGTCAAATAAGCATGTGGTTCAGATAAAATCAGGCTTTCTGATAAACCTGCATTTCTAGAAGAGACTCTTGCCCGAAGATCTCAAACTACACAAAGGCTTCTAAGGATAATAGCATTCAGTTCAGCAGAGATGTAATTTTCATCTCTGAATGCCAAGCCCTCTGTTTATAGCCTTAAGGTGAAAAAGACCAAAAGCTTAGCAGCAGCACAGTATGCAAGCCACGATGTACTGCTGAGCGATGTAATCACTTTTCATTTGATAAGCATGTGCTGCCTCTGGCAATGTTTTACTTGGAGCATAAGACAGCCCATCCTGGCCAAGAGAACACTGGTGTTCATTGTTTCCGTAAAATTCACTTAATGATTTAATTGTGGGGAATCTAACTGATGTGTAGCATGCCCATATTGACAAAAGTTTAAACATTTATATTTGTATGTGTGATCTAAGCAGCTTATTAATTAGCTCAACAAGTTTCATAGTGACAAAACAAACCAATAAAAACTCATATAAATGGGATAGACTATTAGTTCAATAGAGAGTTATACTGTAGGTTACTTTCCAATGTAAGTTAACCACTTACTAGCAACATCAACACTTATATACTGTACATTATCATACACACACACACACACACACACACACACACACACACACACACTACACAGAAGCCATCCTTCACCTTTCATCTATCTCAGCTCTAAAACACCGAGGCTATTCATGTTGGACAGACAGGTGTGTGGCTGCCAGACTCGGTACAGTCTGCTTACCATGCAACGCATGTAAAGAAAAAAGCTGTAGAGGCACAGAGGATCAACACACACTGATTACAAAATTACAGGGGAGGTCATTTTGGAATGTAATTGGTCCTGAAGCAGCAACATTATCAGTGGTAAGTTTGTTTTTCACTGCATGAAAAAATTAGTGGCATGAGAAGTGTGAATTCCATTAGTCTCAATCAATCAGTCAAGTTTGTCACATATAATCATGGGGGGGGTGAAACAGTCTCTGCCTTGCCTTTCCCACCACTGAGTCAGTATGAAGCCTGATAAATGTGCAATAAGAGCAGCTTGGGTTGTTTAGCTCCAGGCAGTGGTACTCAGATGGTGATGATTTAATGCTAGCTTGTATTTTCATGGCAAGTTCTTCTTTCTGTGCAAAAAAATTACAGAGAAGGAGGAGTTGTAATTAGGAGGAGAACAAGACACCAATAATAGCTAATACATCAATTAGGAAGAGGAAACAACAAGAAAGGGGGGAGGAGAGGGGAAGACAGGGAGAGAGAGGGAAGACAGGGAGGGAAAGAGGGAGGAGTGGAGTGAAATATACAACAGATGGAGTGATAAAAAGAGAGGAGATGAAATACGGAGAGTGAGTGAAGGAAAGAAGGAAAACAGCAAAGGCACAGGGAAGGGAAAGAAAGACAAGCTGACAGAAAGAAGAGTGAGAAGCACTGAAGGAAAGAAGGGATATATTGAGGGCAGGGAGAGCAGTGGAACATGGGGAAGAGGGAGATTTCACTGATATGACCTGTGAGAAAAGGCCAGGCAGGCAGCTCAGATGAGACAAATATCCCTGATGTTCTAGAGAATTAAGTTGCATTTCAACATGGCTGAGAGGCCTAATGGGTCAGGTTCACTGGTAAACCTCTGAACAGAGACTTTAGAGATGACTAGGAAAACATTATTATGTCCAGGGATATAAGTCATGTAGCTCATTCCAACTAATGTCCACAACACCACTACACATGCTTCAGTGGTCCCTGGTCAGTCTTTCGTCAGCGTGTCGCTCAGAATACGAACAAAAGATTTATATTAAATGTATTTCGTGGGGCAGAGGCTTGTGGATTTTGCAATAAATTTTTCTTTGAATCCTTTTCTAGTGTTTCTGTTTAGTTCTCCCGGTCCTCTGCCACACCTGTGATTATCTGCACACCTGAGGCAGACTTCCACAATCTAGCTGCCAGCTTAAATACCCAGGTCCTTCACGCCTTTCCTCTCCAGATCATCAGTTATCCCTTGTGGTACCGTGTAACGGCTCCTGAGACTTGTGAGTGATTTTTTGCTTTAGTTAAGACATTCCAGTTTCTAACCATGTTTTTCTCTTTGCTCTAGATTCTCGCTTCATCTTGGAGAATTGTGTCAGCCTGCCTCGGTGCATCTGCTTATGTGCTGCCTGCCGCTCTGACCACTGCTAGCAAGATTCTGTATTTTTGCTCATTCATTGTTGAAAGAACAAACTGGATTTTAACTTTTTACCTCCGCTAAGTCCGTCTTTCTGCACTTTGGTCCAAAGAATACATCATGTCACAACACACTGATCGAAATACTCTTTTTGTTTTTCTCTCACTAATTTGACTATTTGTGTACCAAATACACTGACCAGACATTGACGGGTATGTTAATATTTTTTAGGTCAAAATTATTGCCTGGTACAATTCAGTAGTTGCTGTATATCGGTAGGTGCATGTCCCTTTGTAATTCTGCACCCTTGAATTGTCATATTAAAACTGTTTCAACAATGCATTCTGCAAAAAAAAAACATACCGCAAACGGAAATTAACAACCTTCTTGTGTGTAGTAGTGCAGAGTAAGTAAACTACACACTCACAGCTTCATGACCAGAGGCAAAAGACTGCCTAATACTTACCTGTACTATTGTGTCTGTGTGAACTCTGCATTAGGACAGGGACTCTCGTGTATAAGCATTACAATCCAGCCACAGTGGATTGTGGCTGGATTGTAATGCTTTTTCTAACACATAATTACTTGGCAATGTTTTTCCCAGAAGGTCTTTTACCAACTTACTGTTTTAATGGTTTTTGTTTATTCACATATATACGTGTGGTCACAGTCAGAGGGGATTAGCTGTTGGGGCTCAGGCATCTTTTGGAAATGTTAATTGGACCTCTTCTAGGGCTTTGTAAAATCCTTCCTTCACTGTCTTCACACTCCTCCAAGAAAGTAATTTCTTTGACACTCCCACCCTGTGTCAAAAGATCATCAACGAGAAAGAGGCAGGGGGAAGGAGAAACGAAACACCAACATCATCCTTACACATGAACCTTTGCACAGTGAGCAAAAATAACCCTGAGCGCGGTGTTTGTGTGTGTGGCACGCACTACGAGATCATCCTTACCCTCAACCCTGACACAGATTCCAAAAATACCTGTCATTTCCCTGCCTTGTTTAGACTGGGGTGGGGTCACCCTTGTCTCCCTGTGATTAGACCCCACAGAGGCTCCACTGCAGCAAGAAAATGGCTGGGTGTAATGGCAGTGTTTATTTGTACGAGTGTGTGTCTCTCTACATATTTCAGTCCCATGATGTCAGACCTTGTGGTAGAGCAGATTACAATATGTAGCCAGAGGGAAAGAGAAACCAAGGTGTACAGATAGAAGTTGCCTTTCTGGTCCTTCAGCAACAGAATAGAGGCTAAATTCCCACTGCTAAACAAGATGATGGAAGATAACTGATAAAGTCAACAGGATAATGAGATACACACACCAGCATCACGTTGCATAAAATGCTAGTGAAGCATGACTCTGATAGTCTGATGTTGCCTTATGATAGTGCATTCCTTTGAAAGTCTTTTCTTTCCTGGCTTTATGAAGTTCTTGGAGACCTGTTTGTGATAAAGTCTAGGCTTGTAGTAACAAATCTAAACTAAAACTAAAACTAAAAATCACACCTGATAAATCAGATTTATTATTTTTTCAGGCGGAATAGCTTCAGAACCCCCTGCCACCACCATCACCTTTCTGGCGTTGGATTAGGGGGGACATTTCTGTAACTTTCTGAAATCGACAATCTGACATTCAAACCCACTTCACTGATGTGTATTGGTCAGCTGATGTGAATGCGAGAAAGTAAGCTGGATTTCAACTTCTCTCTCTGTCTCTTTTTTCACTATTTTTCTCTCTCTGTCACTTAGTTAATCTTGTTAGCATGCTAACATTTGCTAACTAGCACTAAGTAGCCTATCAGAGACACACACGAATCAAAGATGTCTCTATTGCAAATGTTCTGCTCACCACACTCCCCACTCTATCAGAATTAATAGAAGAATGGCAACACAAATCTGTGAAATCTGATGCTAAAATATAAATCAAAACCTGCAATGTAGGTTTTAATGGAGGCACTCCAGTTATATATAAATCCAGTTTTATAGTACAGAATTACAGCTAACTGTTTCACACCTGAATACCTCATCTGCAGAAAAAAGATGCAAGGGTGGCATCAAGTTTAAGAGACAACCCCCTCTTTAACCTGCAACGATAATGAATGCTTAAGTAAAATGAAACACAGAACAATACATGTAATTTAGTGAATGATTTTTGTAAGTGAAACCCTAAAATGTATGAGCTCATTTTAACCAAAATTCAACTACTTTTAATCAACCATCATACAAAAAATGTATTTGTTGTTCATTTTACTTATTCATCTGCAAATTTGCACAGCAACATGACGGACTTTTTTGTCCTCTGACTGATTTAGAGTTGACTCATATTATGGATAAATAATTTTGTGCAATTATCATGTGCAAGGTGCCAATGATCTAGTACAGTAATGTCCAATACTGGGATAGGACCTCCACAGTGGGTCACAAGATGATTACTGGGGTAGGAAGTACTTTCAGTTAAATACAGCATGGTTTAACCAGTTCTCTTACTGTACCCAAGCCTCTGACAACAAGCCTGACATGTGAAAATCACTCTCACTCACACTCATCTTATTTACTTGCTTAATTCAGTAGTTTGTGTACTTGTACTTTTTTAAGTCGTTTTTATAATCTGTAATTTTACTTTTACTTAAGTAGGCTATGTTTTGTTTGAAATACTGTACTTCGCCACATTTGAAATCACAGCCGCTGGTGAGTAAAACAAAATTCATGTTTGCGCGTGGCTGAAAGATAGGACTGACTGTGACCCCAGCTGTAATAGAAAGAAAAAAGACATCAGTGCATGACATTGTTGATGTTGGTTGGCCCTAGCAATCTGTTGGCAACTAGTTAATAATGCCTAAGCCTATGTTAATAAAAAAATGTATTATGCTAATACCTATGGAGTCCCATTAAAACTACCACCTGTTTGAATGTAGCCTAAATAGGGATATGACTTCATATAGCCTACAGTCCCATTTTCCCAGCCCAGTGAGGTCTCATCTGTTATATAATAACATAAAAAATTTAATAAGTATAATAAAGACGGCTATAAATAAGTTATTTTAGGAGGTTAAAATAACTCAGTAGCACTTACTCTGAGTAAATTTTAAATTAGCTACTTTTTACTTTTACTTGAGTAGATTTTTATACCTGTAACTTTACTTGTACTTAAGTAAAAATTCATCAATGTAACAGTACTTTTACTTAAGTACAATATTTCAGTACTCTTTCCACTTCTGGTTGAGCGTTCTTTAAAATAATTTTTTGGGTCCTGTCATGTTTAAATAAAGGCATTACAGAGCATTTACAGATAGATCATGTCAAGAGATACAATAGACAGACAGACAGACAGATGAGGTCTTTAATGTCTTTGTGTTGAGTGGACCCAGCTGAGACTAATTGCTAAGCAGTATTGGACTCATTATGAGTGACAGACAGAGGCACAGGGGTTAAAGAATACAAAGAAATGTGCCACATTGCTTCCAGCACACACACACATGCACACACACACACACACACACTGAAGGTCACAGTCTGTGCTTTGTTGTTTTTCTGTGGCTCACGATGCATGATGCCGCTTGACACACACACACACACACACACACACACACACACATACAGAGATACACACACTGAGAGTCCCTGCCATTTCTCTTTCAGAAGTTCCATTTGATTTTCATTCCCATATGCCAGCCACTTCCTGTCCTGTCCCCTCTCCCCGTGTGCTGGATGTACTAACCCTGTATTAAATTCTCTTTGAAAGACATGCCTTTGTGTGATTATGCTGCTTGAAGCCAGCAGACAGGAAGAGCAAGTCCCTATAAATCCAGTCAAGTGTGCATATGATCTGTTTGATGTTACACTGCAGGTTTCTTTTTTACTGAACAGAGGTCCACAACATGCAAACATGCATCATAACACTAACTAAAAGTAAGCACTGTTTGTCTGCAGTGAACGCTGCTTCCTGAATAAAGTTCCAGTGTAGTACAACTTGAGTCATATTTTTGTAGTTTTGACCTTCATATCTATCTTTAGTAATAACATCGTTCTTATCAAGTAGATTGCTGCGAACAGGGAACATGACAACAACTGAGTGTGTGAAAACACAGAGATGGGATGACAAACTGGTGTGTGGATGATCTT
The DNA here is from genome assembly GCF_021292245.1 of Micropterus dolomieu. Classification (NCBI taxonomy): domain Eukaryota; kingdom Metazoa; phylum Chordata; class Actinopteri; order Centrarchiformes; family Centrarchidae; genus Micropterus; species Micropterus dolomieu. The sequence continues at coordinate 1,915,550 of NC_060151.1, read as the reverse complement.
TAGTATATTTATTCTCACAAAACAATTTAACCCCAGTTCTTTGAGTATGCACATGGTCAGAATGATGACAGTCTGAGGTCTCCACTGCTGTTGTACAGCCTGATGGCAGCGTACACAAATAAGTGCCTAGCTCCGTTTTGCACCTAGGTGGGGTGACCTGGTTACTGAAGGAGCTGCCCATCAGCAGCTCATCATGGAGAGAGTTAGAGCAGTTATCTAGAGGGGCCGTGGCCCTTCATCCTTCTCTCTGCCACTGACTCCAGGCTGTCCTGTTCCAGCGAGACCGCAGACCTGGGGCCTCATTTATAAATGTTGCGTACGCACAAAAGAAGTTGTATGCCACTTTCTAAGCAATCTTTGTATTTCGGGAATTAGGTTCGAACCTTGGTCGTCCCAGGCCTTTCTGTGTGGAGTTTGCATGTTCTCCCCGTGTCTTGTGTGGGTTCTCCTGCTTCCTCCCACCATCCAAAGACATGCAGGCTAGGTTAATTGCTGAATCTAAATTGCCCTTAGGTGTGAGTGTGAGTGTGAGGGGCGAACTGTCCAGGGTGTATTCCACCTTTCACCCAAGGACTCGCGACCCTGGATAAGCGGGATAAGTGGGTATGGATGGACGGAAACTTGGTGGCAGAATGTGCGGACCTCCACAATAACACTGATCCATGCTTATGCACATAAACTGCAACTCAGATGGCAGAAGGATGAAACTGTTTGAAATGGATACCATTGCATGACAAATTAATTAGCAAAAACAAATAAAGGCCATTCTTAATCGAATAAACAAAAACCCATTTGATTGATGTTCACTGAAGAGTGCAAAAAAAATAATACCTTATCAGAACAACCCAACATCTGTTTGATTGTCCCTGGAGTGCACACAGAAAGAACCATGAACCACATTTTGTCCACCAAACAATATCTTTTCTTTAATTTGAACCTCCCCAAAAAGAACATGAATGTGAAATATATTTTTTAGCCTTTCTGTCAGAATTTGCCATCCATATTTTCATGTAGTCTTCAATAGCCATGATATTTATAGGCAAATGTGGAGGTTAATGGATGGGACAGGAAGCTTGCTCACGTGCAGCAAATTTCGAGGAGATTGTGATTGATAAAGGGAAGTCAGTGTGGGACCTGCGTGTGCACTGTGATATAAATTACTATATTTTCTGCATAAGCACAATGTGTTTCGTCCGTACATAATCTTTTGATGTGAATCTTGCTTCAAAGCTGCTTGTATCCGTAATCTCAGTCTTACCCAAAGACACACTACCCCCTAAATCTCTTACTGAACCTAAAGATACGATCTTTCTGCTTAAATATTAAAACAACAGTTTAGAAAAGAATATGTTCACAGAGTATGGGAAGACAGAAAACAGGAAACTGAAATCTATAGCCAAACATGCTAGATTTATCTAGATCTGTCCACAACACAACAGTAAGCCGTGATTAACACTGAGGTCCTAAGTTTAGCTCAGAGGCTCAGTGTTTGCAAGACTGATGTCCATCCAAATCACACTAACACGGTCACTGTGTTGTCATGGATAAAAATAACAAGTGAACTGAAACAATAGAAACACAACAAACACACAAAATACACATTAGCATACAATTGTGCAGATGCAGGCACACACAACACACAAGACACAACAGTTACCCTAAACAATGAGAGTCTCCTCAATGCCTTTGCACTTCCTTAAACATGTCCCTCCTTGTTTAGATCCACGCTTCATGTGTGTTGCATTGTTTGGTTTTTCGCCCGCTGTCGGCCTCTGGAGATGGACTAAAAAGGAATTCTTCATGATTCATTGTGTTTTTTCCTGTGTTATTGTGCTTCCCTCTTCCCATCATCCACCTCCTGACCACAACTACTCTCTGTGCTGTCTACAACAACAGCACTAATAACTGCTATTTGCCAGTGTAAGTAGTACACATTTAACTTGTGGTGGAGACACAGTCACATTCCCTTGGCTCACAATAACAAAGCTCACGTTGTCACCGAAAAGATGCCTTCAGGGTTTAACATGTTTTGGAGTCAGCGGAGATGGAAATGTAGCCTGCAGTAGGAACGGAGATTGGAAAATAGATATGGATCCTTTGCATTTTGTTTATCTGGTCAAAGTGAACTCATGAAAGCACATGTTTAAGGCCCTAAAACAACAGCATTACGCAGCCAATAATATTTGTCAGATTTGTAAAGGTGTGTGTACATGACCACCTGGTTTTAATTAAATGTTGGGGTCCAAGATTAATAGGAAATTTTCATTTAATTAACATGAATTAATTAACATTTAATTAAGTGCCATTTCTTCTAATATAGAGCCTTCAATCATGACCAATAAAGCTGCTCTTTCACTATAAAGCTCAGTTTATAATGCACTACATTACATACAAAAATATTGTTGAAAATAAATTTTATTCAGATCCTTTACTTAAGTAAAAACACTAATACCACACTGTAAAAGTAGTCTGTTACAAGTAACAGTACTACATAGAAAAAGCACTCAAAGCAGTAAAATGTCTCCTGTGACAGTTATACCATTTCATATTATATTATGAGATTATTATGCATTCATGTAAAAGCAGGGTTTCACTGTTGTAGTTGGTTGAGATGGAGCCCATATTTTATAAACTATTTATAAGTTCTGTAAGTAACTAGTTACTGAAGCTGTCAGATAAATGTAGTGAAGTAAAAAGTACAATATCTCCATCTGAGATGGAGTGGAGAAGAAGTGGAATGTGGCATGAAAAGAAAATTCTAAAGGAAAGAACAGGTACCTATGGCTTATAGATTTATATGTATTATGTTTATTATCCTTAACCTTTCCTTTCCTATACTTCTTATGTTAGTCTGTCCACATTTACTAGGGTTTGGGTCAGAGCTGTGAGATTGTTTTGGTGTTTCCCCATCTTGTTGTTCCTCTCCTCTCCTGGAAAGTTCATTCAAGGCTGAGAGAGGATCTCTGTTCCCCAAAACATAGAAACCTAGACTGTGTAAATGATGATACATCCCTTTGCTCTGCCCTAGGCAGCAGGTCTCTGGACCAGCTGTATATGTGTTTTACTACATCTTTGTTTATCCTCTTTTAATAATAAATTCTTAAAAGACAACGGTTGGTTGTTACCCAATTATTTGCTTAATCCCTCACCAGCAAGATACAATTTCCACAAACACTCTCTAAATGTGGTCTGCCGCTTGGCAGATTTTTTTTCAAAGAAGAGACAAAAATATTTTAGAAATGATACTGGTTTCTTTCAACCAATTACTCTTTATATGACTTCCTGATCTCCTGCTTGCCCTTAAAAAATTGATGGACCAGCTACCACTGCCCGTCACATATGACATAACAAGAGATGAAGGGGCAAAACATGTAAAATCCTTTTTCTGGATTTCTCATACATGGTTTACCCTGGACAACTACATTATGCTTTACAGAAACATTGCAGCATTTCTCACACATTTGAGCTGAATGCAAACATCAGCATGCTAACATTCTTACAATGACAATGCCAACAGGCTGATGTTTAGCAGGTTTAATGTTTACTCTGTTCTTAGTCTTAGGTTACTTGTTATCATGCAAAGATTTGCAAATTAGCACTAAACACTACCCAGGTGTAGTTGACTCCTTTGTCTATGTCCAGGTCAAATGTCTGCACATGAATGGACAGAGGACAGTGCCAGTGTGCCAGGAATATAAGAACCATGTCAATGGGACATTGTGAGAATGAGTATTTATCCTATATTCATTTACATTTTTACATTTGCAGTAAAATCTGCTGTCTGTTCTAAATGTACGCTCCCTAAACACACACACGCACACTGCACCCCAACACACCCACATATCTTCTTAAATCTGAACACACACCTACGACTACATCTACATTCTAACAAATCTTGACACCCCTGACCCACACAAGCATAGACACTGTCCCTGCCAGGGGCCTAAACACTCTTACACAACAGTAGAATGAACTCACATGTGGAGGAGAATCTAACCAGCTCTAACCTCATCCTGATTCAATCATCGCTTTCAGAGGCGTACGTGCAGTTTGGAGTTGGACTGCTGCCTTGAGGTTTGGTGGTGGCCTTGTAGTCCAGCAGCCACTTAAACAGCACTCTGTAATCCAGGAACCTCTGTCTGAAAATATCCTCAACTTCGCTTTAAAGACCACTGCAGGGAAACTGCCTTTTGCATTGCATGTGCCAAAAAGATATGTACTATAATTAAAAAATATTCCATGATGTTTCCCTCAGAGAATGATTTATTTTTTACACACACAAAGAACCTGCCACTTTTTTTCACCATCAAATTGTTGACTGGTACTTCTTGTATTTTAGAGCAATAAAATATTACATACATGTCAATTTATTACAGTGTGAAAGCTGCTTTTTTTTTATAGCTGTGTGGTAATCTAAAGAAATAACAGATCATGATCAAGTTACAAAATCATACTGATACCTGTGAAATTATATACAAGTACATAAGCTTGCAGACCTTAACTAATTTAACTTAAACCACCCAAAACAAGCCTAAATTTAACCAAGTAGATATGGTGCTAAATGACACTGATGTTATTTGAAAAAGAAATGTGTTGCATTGTTACTAGAAGTAAAACAATCAGTCTCAGTATAAGTTCTTTGATAATCATAGAGTGATGTAAATGCCAAACATTTGCTTGGTCTAGGTTCTTACAGTCATTTTTCATTGTCTTAAACTGAGAATCTTTTGTTTTTTGAACTGTCAACGTGAGCTTTCCTTGTGAACATACGGATCAAAGAAACAGACACATTCTTTCTGGTGCACACCTGACATGTGCACACATACACACACACAAACACAACCCCTTTGTCCTCTAGTTTAGTGCATTTTAGTCAGGTTTCATCTTGTGTGTTTTGCTTTTGTTTATTTTTTTTAAATAAATGCTTGTGGATTATTTAATGTTGCATAAGAATGAACATATCACCAACCTCTTATAAGTAAAACTCCAAATCCTTCAACCTACTAGCTATTGATGGTCAATTAGGTTATAGTTAGTAGTTCTATAGGTCTGTAGTTCTTATAGTTAATATAGACTATATTGTTTTGGGACGCGCCTCCGAATCATTGAATTTAGGTGTTCCAATCACTTCCATGGTCAAGCACCTAGGCATGCAGACTGCTTCTACAAACATTTGTGAGAATTGGTCGCTCTCAGGAGCTCAGTGAATTCAAGCGTGGTACTGTGATAGGACGCCACCTGTGCTATAAGTCCATTTGTGAAATTTCCTCACTACTAAATATTTCACGGTGCATGCTGAGGCGCACAGTGCGCAGAAGTTGCCAGCTTTCTGCAGAGTCAACAGCTACAGACCTCCAAACGTTGTGTGGCCTTCAGATTAGCTCAAGAACAGTGCGTAGAGAGCTTCATGGAATGGGTTTCCATGGCCGAGCAGCTGCATCCAAGCCTTACATCACCAAGTGCAATGCACAGCGTTGGATGCAGTGGTGTACAAAGCAAGGTCCAACCCAAGACATGGATGAGTGAGTCTGGTATGGAGAACTTGTCTGGCCTGACCTGACCCCAACCCAGTAGAACACCTTTGTGTCACGATCCTGTCCTGAGTGCTGTGCTTTTGGGTTTTGATTCTGAGGGTTTGGTTTTGTATCTGAATGTTTGTGCTGTCATCTGTTCCGTTTAGTTCTGAGGTTATTCATTTAACAGTTTGGTATCTGTTGTTTAGTCTGTGTTTTGGTTCCATATCATAGTTCCCAGTCCGGTGTTAATGTCTTAGTATTTACTCCTGGTCCGTGTACTTCAGTGTTTGTTATTTTGGTCTGTTCAGTATCTGTCTTAGAGTTGTTGAGTTTTGGGTTCGGTTCTATCTGTTGTGCTTTGTCCAGTATCTGCTATATACAGTAGTCTGTTGTGTTTGGGTATCTCCCTTATTTGCTGTTCTGCCCCATGTTTATTGTTGTCCTATTCTCAGTCGGTTCCGTCTCTCTTCCCTACTCCAGTCTGTTATGTTTCCTATTTTGAGGTTCGGTTCCTGGTCTTGTGTTCTCGGTTAGCTCTGCATCTTAGCTCCTAGCTCTGTGTCTCAGTTCATGTCTTAGTGTTTACTTTTGGTCTGTGTACCCCTGTGTAATGTTCCTCTTGTCTGCTCTGTGTTCTGTTTTGTCCCATTCTCAGTCTGTTTTCCCTGTTGGTGTTGGTTTTGTTGTGATCTGTCTGCTTGTGTCTGTTACCCCAGTAATCCCTCTGCATGTCAGTCTCTCTGTTTTCCCCTGCTCTCTCTGCCTGCCTGTGTCTCATTAGTCTCATGTCTGTCACCTGTGTTGCTACCGCCCTGCTCGTTAGTCCCTGTGTATATATACCTGGTGTTTCTGTTTAGTGTTTGTCCGGTCATTGCGGTGTGTTACAGTGTTTTACTGTTTAGCGTGCCTTGCTCGTCTTGTCACACTGTTTCTTTAGATTTTGGATACCTTATTTTTGGACTCTGTTTATCAGCCACTCTGCCTGTAAGTGTGCTCGCCTTTGTTTAATTAAACCTTTGAACTGAACCTGTCAGCCTTGTGTCTTGCATTTGGGTCCTCCAACCTGCCTCACCACCACAAACCGTGACACTTTGGGATGAATTAGACCGGCTACTGCGAGCCAGGCCTTCTCGTCCAACATCTGCGCCTGACCTCACAAATGCGTTTCTAGAAGAATGGTCAAATATTCCCATGAACACACTCCTAAACCTTGTAGACAGCCTTCCCAGAACAGTGGAAGCTGTTATAGCTGCAAAGGGTGGGTCAACTCCATATTAAACCCAACTGATTGAGAAATAACCTTCATGTGCATGTAAAGGCAGGCGACCGAAAACATTTGGTAATATAGTGTATTTTATGAGACAAAATTAATTCATTGGTTCATATAAATTTTCTCTGCTTTAAGAGTGGTGATAATTATTCTATTCTTTGATTTTCTGTAAATGTTGATGCCTGGAATAGGCTTGAGGAGTCCGGGTGCTGTTGGCTCTGTAGGTTAACTGTAGGTGGTCCAGGAGTGGGTCAGTGATGGTTTTGAGATGGGACAAGACTTCATAACCACATAGGTCAGGGTGATGGAACTGTAGTCCTTGTATTTTTGGGGATGGGGTTGGTGGTGGAGGCCTTGAAGAAGACCAGAACTTGACATGTCTCCAGTAAGGTGTTAAGGTAGCAAGTGGCTCTGTTAGTGTATCAAATGGAAAGCCAGTGATCATGTTTTAAAGCCATTCTTTGCCATTTATCATTAAAGTTGTAGTTTTTTGCAGCTTAAAGTTGAAGGGTCTGCATAGCCATTCAATGTATTCAATGACATTTATTATTCATGTCACATTATAGTAGATGTTTACTAGTGGAGTCTGCATTTCACATGCAGGATTCAAATCACAAACCATAGCAGTTATTGACAGGAAAAAAAATGCATACACGCCACGGCCTTACCTACACTTATTTCCCTTGTGTTTGCCTTTTCCCCTGTGTCTACTGTTTTCCCATCTGTCTCTGCGTGTTTGCATGTGGACTGGGCGTGGCTTCCTTCCTGGCTCCCTCCTGATTGGGGCTCATTCACCTCACCTGCTGTCCATCAGCTAGGCAGTATTTCACCACCAGCTCTTCACCCATTCTGTGCCAGAATGTACACTCTGCTAACAGTTAGTAGGTGCTTTCATATAAAGATCCTGCAATAAACGTGGAAAGAATATCCGCCAATATCCCACATTTGCTCATTTATAAGGTGCTTTCACACTGCCTTATTTTCCGGGATTATTTCATGTTAACAATGGACGAACCAGCTCCTGAGTCTGTCCCCACTTCTCCTGCGTCCGCCTCCTGTAGCATTGAAGATGGCAGTGGCTTGGACACAGACTCCAGCAGTACAAATGTGAAATCTACTCCTCACTCAGGTAAACCTTTTTTCCATAATGTTTTTTTTTGTTACATTTCACACGTCACAGTGGTTCCAGAAAGCCGGATCGCTATGTGAAAGCATACACAGTTGTGGCACTATGCCAGAATATTTTGTTCAGTATGAATGAGGGCATGCAACATGTTGGACATTCTTTTTAGGTTTTCTTTCTAGCGATCCAGCTTTCCGGCTTTCCTCGTGATAAAAGACAGTTACGCTTAACACAACACTAGCATGTCAGCTGTGGCTTTTCACACAGACATCGTTCTATCTCTTTTACTACTACAGTTCCCGGCTCAGAAGAGGATCAAATCTCTTTCCCCACTTTCTGGCTCCGTACCTTTCATACAGCACAGCGAGCCTGCACATTGGCGCAAAAGTCCCAGAAAATAAGGCTCTCCTCAGCTTCAATTTTGGCCAACCAGGTCCCCAGCTCCCTGAGGCTGAACCTGAGCCGATGCAGGTGGCCGGGCTAACCTTCAGTCCTGGAAGCCCAGTCTGCCTGCCTGACCTGGACCTGCCACTCATCGGTCTGTCTGCACTTAGCCCCAGTCTCTCAGAGGATTTCAAAGCACCATCATTCCCCTTTTGTTCACTAAAACCTCTGTACCTGTTTCTAACCGTACCTCCATGTCTGCTCCTGAATCCTAGACAGCCCAGCCTAACAGCTCCTCAGTCCCTCTTTTTAACCATACTGTTACATCCCTGGCCCTCTGCATTGTTCTCACTTATCAGTCCTGAAGCTAGCCTACTCCGCGCACTAATTTAGCTAATTCCCTCATTAGCCACTCACCTGTTAGGGGACGGGACAGAAAGGACCCAAACGCAACGCTCAGAGGGAAGGAGGTTTTATTGAGGGTTCACGGAGGGGGCTAGGGAAGAGGTGAGGGA
>NC_060151.1:1903342-1906722 GCF_021292245.1 Micropterus dolomieu | reverse complement strand
CAGTGGTTCCAGAAAGCCGGATCGCTATGTGAAAGCATACACAGTTGTGGCACTATGCCAGAATATTTTGTTCAGTATGAATGAGGGCATGCAACATGTTGGACATTCTTTTTAGGTTTTCTTTCTAGCGATCCAGCTTTCCGGCTTTCCTCAGAAGAGGATCAAATCTCTTTCCCCACTTTCTGGCTCCGTACCTTTCATACAGCACAGCGAGCCTGCACATTGGCGCAAAAGTCCCAGAAAATAAGGCATTGTAAAAGTGGTTAGTGTATGTCACAGCCTTTATACACCAGTGTTTGCTATTTTTGTATCTTGTTGTTTGTTCTTTGAGACTCATTTTGTTCTTAGTTTTCCTCAGAGCCCTCCCTGTTCTGACTCTGGTCCCTGTCACTTAAACCTTGTTTGGTCAAGCCTGCTGTTTAGTCCTGCCCTGCTAGGACGCTTACTCTGTCCCCTTAGATCTAACTCTGGACCTGCTCCTGTGACTCCTAACTGCCTCTGTCCCAGCTTCAGTCCCTGGCTCACAGCTACTAGCTTAAGCTATCCCTCACCTGCTATCACAGTTTGCTCCCGTCAGGATTTCCAGCTGGACAATCGCCTGTATGAGCAGTGCAGGGAGAGAGCTAGCCTGCAAGCAACCTCTCCTCAGCTTCAATTTTGGCCAACCAGGTCCCCAGCTCCCTGAGGCTGAACCTGAGCCGATGCAGGTGGCCGGGCTAACCTTCAGTCCTGGAAGCCCAGTCTGCCTGCCTGACCTGCCACTCATCGGTCTGTCTGCACTTAGCCCCAGTCTCTCAGAGGATTTCAAAGCACCATCATTCCCCTTTTGTTCACTAAAACCTCTGTACCTGTTTCTAACCGTACCTCCGTGTCTGCTCCTGAATCCTAGACAGCCCAGCCTAACAGCTCCTCAGTCCCTCTTTTTAACCATACTGTTACATCCCTGGCCCTCTGCATTGTTCTCACTTATCAGTCCTGAAGCTAGCCTACTCCGCGCACTAATTTAGCTAATTCCCTCATTAGCCACTCACCTGTTAGGGGACGGGACAGAAAGGACCCAAACGCAACGCTCAGAGGGAAGGAGGTTTTATTGAGGGTTCACGGAGGGGGCTAGGGAAGAGGTGAGGGAGGAGAGGTGGATGCGGGCACAGAGGACCGAGGAGCAGGCGAGGCACAGGTGGTGAGGCGAGGAGCAGGGAGGAGCTGGGACGGCGCCGTGGAGGAAGCCAGAGAGGAGAGGACCGGAGGATGAGCCCAGCCGACTGAACGGATGACGAGGGTGAGTGAACCTGGGAGGGAAAACAGACAGAAAGACAGGGTTAGTGACTGGAGCGACAAAATGCAGGGAAAATGAGAAAAAACAAGGAACATGAGAGCCTGGATGTAGAGGTGGCACCGGGTATGGAGCAACGACGATCAAGCGAGGATGGTGTGGAGAACCGGGGTTGAAATACAGGCAGGGATGAGGTTGACTACTGGCAGGTGTGGCAGGCTGACGAGGTGGCTGATGAGGTGCAGGTGCAGGTATTTGGCTGGGCTCAGGAGCAGAGGGAGAGAAAGCACACAGGGGAGAAAACACAGGGAGGCAGGCAGGGAACAGAAAACCAAGGAAAAAGCAGAATAACTGATAAAAAGGAGAAAAAACCAGGACACTCACCGTCAGCCGGGCTGCCACCACAACACTCACCATTCACCAATCACCCATAACATTAGACCACTGACAGGTAAAGTGAATAACACTGATTATCTCGTACCATGGCACCAAACGATAATAGCGCCTGGCGCTGTTTCACAATGACACTCGTTTTCTTTTAATAAATCCAGCGCACTTCTTTCCTTTACAGCTGAGACCCTCCCTAAAAGGTGTGTTAAGTGTTGCTTTACCTGATCGGTGCTTGAAAAATATCCACGGTGTCTGCATCTTCTAATGTCGAAGCGATTTATAGTTTTCACTGCATTGCTGATAATATTGTTGGATTATTGTTTCTTATTTCATGGGCTATGTGAGATTTTGGAATAATGCATATAATAGTTTTTAAAGAAAGTATTACATTTTAGAAGTTCAATAGTAGTAATGTTTCCTAAGGCAATGAGTAATCCTCTGAAATAATTGTGATCTCAGTATTGCCCAAAATAATTAGCAGCCCTACATGAACATTTCATTTAATTCATGAAATTATAGAACATCTGTTGAGTGAAACTGCACCTCTACCTTCTTTCTGTACAGGCTAATGCTTCATTCCATACATTCTTTTTATTTTTAACTTATAAAAACTTTTGAAATGTTTTTTAAATTTGGTGAAGAGCACATTATGACTTGTTTAGACACAGCTTGTTTGACTCGAAACTCAAAGTTTAAGACTTGGACTTGACTTGAGACTTGACTCGGACTTGCCAGTCATGATCGGTCTGGACTTGGGACTCGACTTGGGACTTGAGTGCTAAGACTTGAGACTTGACTCGGACTTGTAAAATGATGACTTGGTCCCACCTCTGGGATGCACTATGGGAAGAAGGCAAGCTGGGGGAGGCAGTGTGATGTTTTGGGTGATGTTCTGCTGGGAAACCTTGGTTCCTGACATTCATGTGGATGTTACTTTGACATGTACCACCTACCTAAGCATTGTTGCAGACCACGTACACCCTTTCATGGAAACGGTATTCCTTGATGGTAGTGGTAGAGTTCAAGGTTTTGACTTGGCCTCCAAATTCCCCAGATCTCAAATCCATTCGAGCATCTCTGGGATGTGCTGGACAAACGAGGCCGATCCATGGAGGCCCCACCTCGCAACTTCCAGGACTTAAAGGATCTGCTGCTAATGTCACCACAGCACATCTTCAGAGGTTTAGTGGAGTCCATGCCTTGATGGGTCAGGGCTGTTTTAGTAGCAAAGGGGGGACCTACACAATATTAGGCAGGTGGTCTTGATGTTATGGCTGATTAGTGTATATCGCAAGATATAGGTCTCAGTGGGCAAAAGTAGCAAAAAAATGTACTATACCCATGGGAGGCAGCTGGAAAAAAGAAGAGCATGTGACATAATCTCAGATAAGTCTTGCTGTATTTGATGTTTTTGGCTTTGCTGGACTAGTGGACTGCAGTTTCTGCTAGGACCAAAAGAACCACTTGAACCACTTGAGCGCCCTCTTATAAGAAGCCACAAAAGGTCATCCAACAGTTTGGCTTTTCTTGGATTGAAGTGAATGCCAGAAGAACAAGATTACAGTTAAATAAAAATAAACCGGTTTGGTTTTAGAAACGAAAGCCTTGAAAGAGTTTACCACAACTTTGAAATTCAGAGCAGCATGCTTAGTTGTTTCACTTTTAAGACAAATTTAAATTTCAAGAAGTGACTTCTACTGTGTGTGTGTGTGTGTGT
>NC_060151.1:1880405-1903242 GCF_021292245.1 Micropterus dolomieu | reverse complement strand
GGAGTCCATGCCTTGATGGGTCAGGGCTGTTTTAGTAGCAAAGGGGGGACCTACACAATATTAGGCAGGTGGTCTTGATGTTATGGCTGATTAGTGTATATCGCAAGATATAGGTCTCAGTGGGCAAAAGTAGCAAAAAAATGTACTATACCCATGGGAGGCAGCTGGAAAAAAGAAGAGCATGTGACATAATCTCAGATAAGTCTTGCTGTATTTGATGTTTTTGGCTTTGCTGGACTAGTGGACTGCAGTTTCTGCTAGGACCAAAAGAACCACTTGAACCACTTGAGCGCCCTCTTATAAGAAGCCACAAAAGGTCATCCAACAGTTTGGCTTTTCTTGGATTGAAGTGAATGCCAGAAGAACAAGATTACAGTTAAATAAAAATAAACCGGTTTGGTTTTAGAAACGAAAGCCTTGAAAGAGTTTACCACAACTTTGAAATTCAGAGCAGCATGCTTAGTTGTTTCACTTTTAAGACAAATTTAAATTTCAAGAAGTGACTTCTACTGTGTGTGTGTGTGTGTGTGTGTCTGCTTTTTGGCATGGAGTCTGTCAGCACAGCTCTTCAGTTGGAAAGTCCTCTAACCTAAACAACAACATAGGTCATATTAACCAACCTCCAAATACAACTTATATGAGCGTATCCTACAATACCGCCCCTATCTGTGGTGTTTGTCCATGCCTCCCAAAACGGCAATTTCAAACTCTGTTTGCCGACCAGACTTACGTTTTAGAAATCACGTGACCTACGTCACATGACATAAACAAGTGGAAACCGCAGTGACACAAAGAATGGAGAACCCTAACTGCTAGCAGATCGGCCGTGATCTGCACAGCTGTTGGGTTCACTGGTCGACATGCATAAAATCACTGACTTAGGTTTAGGCAAGAACCCCTTAGAAAAAAATTAATCTTGTTTCACACAGAAAACAGACGCTGGTCTCCTGAAAAGCGGCTAAAGTGTAATTCACACTACATGATTTTAAGCTTGGTTTGTTAGTCGACGAGCTCGGTGACCGTCGGGACTTTTCACTACAAAACATTTTTTTCTCCCCTCCAGCTCTCTCTGTAGCTCAGACAATCCCTGCTACCTGTGTGTGCTGATCCATTCTTTCACCCATATTCTTTGTCATTATAACTGCTATCTTTATAATTCACTTAATTTCCTGTTTCACATTTCAAATGTGTTTACTTGACTAAACGTGGTTTGGAGACCAGCCGTAGGGTGACAGTTGTCAGCTCTTGTAGTGTGTGAACCAGGTGACTATAACTCCAAGATTACTCAAGTTGAAAACCTTCAGGAGTAAAAAGCCAACACTTAATCAATACACCTGTTCAACAAGCATAAACCTATAGAAAGCGTATATAGCGGTGGTCGGCAAATAAGTCTGGCATTGGGCCAAATGTTTTTCAAGACGATATATGACGAGCCAGAATAAAGTCAAATTATTTCAAATCATATGCACATTTTTTTGCAAAGGCTTTTTCACTTTGCAAACCTATTACATGCACAAAAAAGATATATAAAAGATTTTAATATGACCTCTTTAAGTAACTTTAGTAAGAGATTTCTATGTTGATATTAAAGAGAGGAGGTCCGAGAAGGGAGACTTGGGGAACTCCACAGGTAATTTTAGTCATCTCAGATGTTTAATTACCTATAGCCACAAAGTAGTCCCTGTCCTTCAAGTAGGATTCAATCCGGTTTAGTAATGTACTGGAAAGTCTCACCCAGTTACCAGTGTAGTAATATGTTGTGTTGACTGTGTCGAATGCAGCACTGAGATTTAATAATACTAAGACTGAAATTCTGCCACTGTCTATGTTTAAATGGATGCCATTGAATGCCTTAAATAGAGCAGTCTCAGTGCTGTATGTGGTTGAAATCCTGGAAGACATCCTGACTGGGTGGTGATGGAGCAGTGGATAAGACTCCCCACTATGACACCAATGTTTCCCTGAGTTAGACACTTAGACCTAGTTTGCTCCAGAGGCGTGCAACCTCTGATATATACAGTGAATATATATATATATAGCAATTGTAAATCGCTTTGGATAAAAGTGTCTAAATGAATAAATGTAAATGTACATATCAAAACAGTTATTTATTGCCAAGAAGTTGTTGATAGTTAAAAAACAGCTTTTTCAATGATTTTACTTCAAAATAGGAGGTTTGATATGGGCCTGTAGCTGCTCTTTAGTCACGTGTCTAGATTGTTCTTTTTTTGTAGGGGTAATATGTAGTTTTCACAGCCACTAGTGGTGTGATTTTAAGATTGCAACCAAGTGTGTGCTCATACACGCGCTCGCTTAAACTCATGAGTGAGAATTATCCGAAATACAACCGTTTTCATTAGATAGATGCGGAAACACCGGCATGTGGCTGTGGATTTTCACACAGACATGTTCAGGCTTTGTTACTTCTACGTTCCTGGCTCAGAGGCAGATCAAATCAAACCACTTTCTGGCTCTGTAACGTTACCTTTCACACAGCGCAGCCAGCCGGCATATTGGCACAATCCTCCCAGAAAATAAGGCAGTGTGAAAGTGGCTATATACAGACTCACCAGAGACAGCTTCACACATGCTGGGAACTCTGGTAAACTCCCAATGTAACGTTACAGTAATATTATTATCAGCTTGACGTTGAACTAATCCATGCTTCTTACATGATAACAGTACGTTACATTTACTGCACTTAGCCAACTTGATACATCGGCGTTAGCTCGCTTGTCTGCTTTTCAGTAACTAACATTACTATTTGTGTGTCTTTCACTGGAGGCTCAGCAATGTGAGCACAGCTAAATGTATTGGATGATAATGAAACTGTTAGTGAGCTAGACTGAATATTATAACGAGATTGTTGCCACACTTACCGTTAGAAGAAAGGTTACTGTAGTGGATGTTTTTTCTACTGTGTTGTTGTCCTGCGCCGTTATGTTGCATCATTGTATATTATGTGGGTCACGTAAGAGATGCTGGAGACCACAATTAATCTAAATCAAACGAAGCAAACAGCGGTGGATCAGTGCTAAAGTAGCTGGCTGTCCCTGCCCTGCATCACTGGCCACTGACAAAAAGGAAGTAAAAGTAATTTCATTGAAAAACTACATATAGCCCCTTTAAGAGTAGCTTGATGACTGCAATTTTCAGGGCCTGTGTTAAGAAACCTGAGAGAAGAGACGTGCTGACAATTTGTAGAAGATCTGAGGCCATGCAGTAAGAAACATTTTTGAAAAAACCTGTTGGCAGAATATCAAGGCAGCAGGAGGAGGGTTTCAGATGTTGTATCATGGCCTCCAGGTTTTTGTGGTTGAAAGGATCACATTGTGTCATGCTATTTGGATTGATTTTAAGTGGACACAGGGACAACACATATCCTGTACCTGATATGGAGGCACTGACTGCCTGTCTAATTGTTTGAATTTTGTCAGTGAAACAGGCAAATTCATTGCAGGCCCTGGAAGATGAAAGTTCAGAGGCAAAAGACACAAGAGGTTTGATTAGCCTGTTGAAAGTAGTAAACAAAGCATCTTCTCTTACCAGCGCTGCATTTCTTCAGGGAGATCTTTTCTTACCAGAGACCACCTTCACCTTAGTGAGTGCAATGGCATCTATAACATGTGCAATTTTATCATTTAAATTATCTACAAGCTCATTTAGTAGACAAAAGAGAGGGTGGGTGTGGAGAGAAAATGTTATATCCTCTCCTTTTTTTGATTCCTCTTGTCCTTGGCAGAGGAAACAGTGGCACAGGAAGTAAGGTTAGGTAGGTTAGGGCTGAACATTTTTACTCCTGACTTATTAAGGCAAAGTCCATATGCCTTAAAAGGTGTCTGCAAACACAGAAAAAGTTGAAATGGTCAATAAAGTGCACCGAATGGACGGTACATGCAGTAGAGAGCCATGTGTTCAGTACCAACAATCTGCTGAATCTCCTCTTGTAATTGGTGGAGAGCCACTAATTAACACCTACGCATTCAGAGAGCTGAGTGTGCACAACCAATCAATAAAGTCCTGTTTCAACACTTCAGACTGTTGATTCACAACATCATTGGTGTGATATTTTTATACACAGTTGGATGTGCAGCCATGATATGCAGGAATCTTTCTGCCAAGTCAGAGACCATATTCTTCAGAAAGTATTTTGGTGTTCTTGCTCTCAGTCCTCACCCTGCTGTGTGAGGATGGAGATGAGATGGAGATCCAGGGCAGTAGCAGCAGTGGTGCAAATCGGTTGTCCAGTTGCACATCAGTTGTTGGGGAGGTTTGCTGCTAACTCTCCCTTTTGCAGCAGTCCACGGCTGTGTCCTTCTAAGAAAAAAGATTCAAGAGGCGCTCTGCCTGATAATGCAGAATAGAAAAGTTAAGTGAAAACACGACAAATGCCCCATTCAGATTAACATTACACAGGGAGGTGGGGAATTAAATATTCATTTGAATCAAAAGTTTCCTTCCATTTTCGCACAAAAGTCAAATTTCACTCTGAGCTAGTAAAATGCAGTAAAAGAAAAAAATCATTGAGGGGTTGAAAAATAAACAGGAGGACCAGCCAGTTCACAGAAAAACTTTTATAAAGTGGAAACTTAGTGGGAAATTATCCCAATCAAAACGTTTCACTCAAAATGTGATCAATAAAATAAGTAAAATTCATTGTCTGGGATCCCTGAATGTCAAGTTAAGCCAAGTCTTAGGCTCACAGCACTACCCTCACACCCTGTCTGTGCAGGTTTGTGCCAATCTATCCAGTAGATGTTGCCATATTTCACAGGATAAGTGAAAACTCCGACCTGCTGATGGAACTAGATGAAGTATCAGGGGGGGTCACAAAAGTCTTAAGGATTCATCCTCTGGGGACCATCCCTCCCCCATACACACAAACACACACACACACACACACACACACACACACACACACACACACACACACACACACACACACACACACATATTCATAGATAAATAAAGAGATGTATAAATAGACTGAGCTCATGGCACTTTGCTTATGTAATTCCAGTGAGGTCATTTGAATGAAAAGCAGACCTTTGTGTGTGTCTGTAAGCAGGGACACTTGTTTATTTTCATGTATGAATAGACTCACTGACAAACAGAGAATGAAGAGAGGAAGAGAAGTGGAGGTCAGTACAAGAGAGAATGATAGAAAGAGATGAAGGACACTAAAGATGAATGGAGCACACTTTTATTGTTGTCAGGAAACAGGTCAGCCGCCTCTTTCAATTCCTTCATCGGTTGAATTTAAATGTCTTCATCCGCCCCACCTGTCCACTCCATATATCTGTCTAATGGTGGTAATGTGGGATGGCTGGACAGAGATGAAAGAACAGGGAGATGTGGAAAGAGAGACACAGAGAAAAAGACAAGACACGGGCCAATGAACACTACTGAAACTCTGGATTATAAGTGATAGGGGAGATGAATGACCACACTGACACACACACACACACACACACACACACACACACACACACACACACACACACACACAGCAGTGTGCCTGAGGGCTAACAGGCAGACTTATGTAACTGTATAAAACCGACACGTCATCTTGTGTTGAAGATCAAGGTCATGATCACATTATTGCCTTAATTCCAATCAGATTTGACCTTATATGAGTTTTACTGGCGCAGAGCACAAAAGATCCTGATATAACTGCAGGGGATTTATAAGGCTGCTGATCATCTTAGAAGGGAAGGTAAAACAGTGGCTCTCTCTCCAGATTCCCAGATATTGAAATGCCAATGATGGAAGCTCTACGACAAGGAAGTCCAGTATTGGTATTCAGACCATGGTCAGAACAGGACATTGTTGAGGGCACGGCTTGTGTGACCAGCTCAACTGACAACCACGACCGCTTCGGTGCACAGTTGGAGCAGTTTGTCAAAGAATATAGGCCCACAATAACTGAACTAACAGAGCTGAATGCTCAAACATGACAACACAACAACAAAATATCTGCATTCTTCACTCCAGCCGTACGAGAAAGCAGACTGACACACGTCAATTACAGCAAATATAGCAATGCACAGTAAAAAGAGCTGCTTTCCCAACCTGTATGAACTTGGTTCACATTACTGCTGTGTCTCGAAGGCCAAACAGAATCATACACTGCTTTCCTAGTATGCCTGGCCGTCGCTTTGACCTTCATAGCAGTCTGACGTGAGGTGAAGTGTGTGCAAATCTATTGCAGCCCTATATAGTAGACCATATTAGATGTCATGCAGAAGATCAACACAAAGACAGAGAACAAAGTAAGAAAAATTGCAGCCAAAAGAAACTGGATGATGCTTAACTGACCATGTACCAAGCTCTCACAGGACGAAAGACTGACAGCACAGAGGGCCAGGCCGGGGACGAAGTAAAGGGGGAAGAGGAAAACACAGCAAGGCTCTTATGACCCATATCCAACGAAGGTTAAAATCAAGGGCCACTGGACTTGGTTGAAGATACTGGAAGACGTTTCGTCCCTCATCCAAAGGACTTCTTCAGTTCTGACTGACTGGCAGGGAAACTCAGCTATTTGGTGAGTTTCCTGCGAAGTGACCAGCCATCTTCTCTGTCTAAAATGTGCACCTGGTGGTCCTCAGATGGTGCACATCTTAGACAGAGAAGATGGATGGTTTGAAAGAGGTGTCAAGGAAGCCATCTACACCCGGGTGGAGAAGCCGTCATTGAACAGGGGAGGGGGTCTACGCCACCACTTATGCCCCACTTACAATGCTGTCCTTTCATCACTTCCCAGGAAACTCAACAAACGTAACCTATTGGCCTCAGGTGAAGATACCAACGATGGTCGTTCAGTCTTGGCCTCGGATAGTCCTAACGACCGTAACGACTGTCGTCACAGCAACCAGGAACACTAACGAACCAGCAGTAACGAAGATCCTGGCAAACAACCCCACTGTGGTTAAATAGCTGAGTTTCCCTGCCAGTCAGTCAGAACTGAAGAAGTCCTTTGGATGAGGGAGGAAACGTCTTCCAGTATCTTCAACCAAGTCCAGTTGCCCTTGATTTTAACCTTCGTTGGATAACTATGACCTGGATGACTGAGAATCTTCACAGACATATGACCCATATGTTTGTCACAACTGCAGCAAAACTGGACATTGGTGTGTAGAGATTGTCCGAACAAGAAGGACAACAACATGCCATGTTTCAAGGCAGACTGAGAGCTGGAGGACTGGTGACGGACCTGCCTGCCTGACACACAACACTGGGTGAGTCACCACCTCAAACAGACTATGATAGAATAATGATTGCCATAAAACAAATTAAAGAGTGTGCCAGAGTTAGTTTTAAACATGGCAGGTCATAAAGTTGTGTTTTTGGTTGACTCAGGCGCTACAGTGTCTGTTTTAAAGAACTCAGCATTGCCAAAACTGCCCAAAAAGAGTGGCAGACATTGCGATGATGGTGCCGTGCACCCGTATCACGCACACGTGATGACACCATGACAAAACACACATTTCTTTTAGCAGAGCACTGTCCCATAAATTAAATGCAAATATATCTAATTAATGTGTCACTTTGGCTTTGGTGTTACCTTCACATCCAGAGGGGTTAAAAAGAACCAGGCTGCCTGTGGAAGCCCAGATGGTTAGTAGAGCTCAGTTACATGGATGTATGTATATGAGTGGTCTCTGGTGCCATCTAGTGGGTCTTATATGGCTTCGCAACTCCCCTTGTTCGTGCACACAGTACTTCTAACCCTAACCCTCTAACCCCCCTAACCAGTCGAGGCAGCCCTCCCTGACTCATGGTTCAGCTCAAGGTTTCTAACTCCTAAAAGGGAGTTCTTTCTTGCCTGTGTGGCCAAGTGCTTGCTCATGGTTGGAAGTGTTGGGTCTCTCTTAATAATATTAACAAAGAGTACGGTCTAGACCTCCTCTATGAAAAGTGCAATGATATAACTTCTGTTATGAATCAGCACTTATATAAATAAAAGTGAACTTAATTGAATTGAATACATGCAAACAGACTCGCTTGAGAAAGTATGGAATAATTCTTTTTTTCTCCCCCCTCCCTCTCAGCGGGGGAGAAAACAATCACATTCCTGTGATCCGAGAAATGCTGACATGTGCTGACATTAACATAGTGACTTTATTTTACTATTTCATTTGCTGTGCATACATGTGTCATAATGTCCACAACAGATGTGGAACATGATTGCCATCTATGAGCCTGTGTAATACTGTTTCATGTTTATTCATAAAATATGGGAGGTGTCTGAGGAACTGAATAAGCCATGTGTTAAACTGTATAAATTCTTTATAAAGAAACAAAGAAATAATTAAGAGAGTAGTAGGATAGGAGAAGTGAGGTTAACCACACCGTTAACATCAGACACCCTTGGTCCCTTGACAGAAGACTAAAGGAAGAAGGAGCCCAGAGAGCATTCATATTTATTCATGGTAGTGGATAACGTTTGTTTTGTGAGCATAAAGGAAACTACACACTGTATCTCATTATACAACCCTGTTGTAAAATGGCAAATAAATGTACCTTGTACCTTATTGTTTCTGGCTGTCTCGTTCTTGTGCTAGTTTTTCTCTCTTTGTCCTCAAATGCTTTCTAAACTGAGTCAGGCCCACAGCTGGTTATGCTTCTCGCTGGCCTGCTGTTTTTCCTGCTCAAATCTAAAATGAAAATGACATGAACCAACCTGGTGTGTCTCTTTTGACATGTGTATATTCTCTAAATCCTTCCTCTTCCTGCTACTGTAGAGAGCAGTCGTGCTTTTCCTACTCTCCCCTCTTAACTTGGCTTGTCTACTTTGGTCGTGTGGAAACTTTTCTCTTTTGACCACCTGCCTGCTGTTCTCCTGAAACCATCAAAATGGAATAAATCAACTGGTCACTCAGCGCTACTGACAAGACTTTCACCCAGAGACGTGCTTCACCGGGTGATCCGAACTGTCCCAGTGGAACATTCGCTGCAGGCTACGCTCGCGACTCGTGGGAGACCTGGCGGTTTGCTTGGATGTTTTATCTGTGGAGGACATTGAAGATTTATGGATAATTGGAATTTTGCTAGTGGGCTTCCTGATTATCGGGCTTGGAATCTCCCTAATATATCGTAAAATTGGTAAGACAGCTGCCAGCAAATTTACCCAAAAGCTGTCATGGGAACTTAAAGAGTGCTTAAATGGGGTGAAAGAAAACCTGAAGGTTTTACAATAAAGGGCTGATCAGAACGGTGAACTGTTTCGTAACATCTCAGACCGGTCTGTGGAAGAGCAGAGGAGGATCGACACCATCGGGGCCCAGTCTGGTGAGCTGCTGAGAGTAACCACTGGCCTGACAATGAAATTAGAAGAAATGTCGAAATCACTACATGAACTGGATGCACGTATGACGCTGAGGATGAGAGCGATTGAAGGACACTGATCCGGATAAATGTTACAGAAACAACCTAAATTGGATTAAAAATTATTGTCTTAGTGTTTGTATTTGTGAAAACTGAGAGCAGGCCATGTTGTCTTTGTGATAGTTGTGCGAAAACTTAAACTTGTTGAAAAGAACCAGAAATCATTCAAAGTGAATGCATGTGAAGTTATGATCAGTGAATTTGCAGTTATGGAATAGCAAATAAATCTAGTGAAGCACAAAGCACATTTCCTCTGAACTGCAGAGGGATTGAAGTAGAAAGTAGCAGAACAAGGAAATGTATATAATAAGGTAGTCAAACTACATGTGAATACAGGGCCACTCTAGAGGTCGGGGCCTAGGGTTAGGCAACAACAAGCAAAGACACACATTGAAAAGACTGTTCTCTTTATTGCTTGCACTGCTGCAAGGACGTCCTACACAGAAATCTAAAACGCACCAACATTTAAAAGACCAGTGTGCAGGATTTAGTGGCATCTAGCGGTGAGTAGGTGAGGTAACCAACTGAAACCCATTCTCCTCACCTTGCTGTTCCAAGCATGTAAGAAAACCTAGGGTGGCCCCTAACTCTAAAGAAAATGCAAAAGGCCCTCTCTAGAGCCAGTGTTTGGTTTGTCTGTTCTGCGCTGCAAAAGAAGCACGGCAGTGCAACATGAGGGACTCCGTGGAAGAGGACCGCTCCCTCTGTAGATATTTCAGCTGATTATATAGGAATGAAAACAAATTTTCATTTCATTATATTCAATTTCTGTCAATAGATCCCCCCCCAAACCTTACACACTGGACCTTTAAGCACAATCATTCCAATCAATCTGAGGAAAGGCACAAAAACTACAGAAAAGAATGGTCCTCTGTAGAGACTCACTGCAGGCTTCTGCTTTTTTAGTTCTACAAACACTGATGGTCTGACTGAGTGGCGTACAGTGAGCAGTGTAACTAGGAAAATAAACGACAAGCCAGGTTTCTGAGTGGAGACGTCTCCACATATTCACACTCAGTTTCTCAGCTCTGGCTGATTTAGATTTTGACCATCTAGTGTGTCAGAAATACTGTAAATAAGACACAGCTGACAAAAAAGTACATTAACAAGCCTAGAGGACACCATACTGTTTAGATGGCAAATCATGTAACACTACTGAATTAAGACATCTTAGAAAAACATACAGATCAGAGCCATTAAACAGTGAGTGATTATGGGTGGACAAAAGTTTGCTTGAACATCACTTCATCAACTTGATTGAAGATACATTTTAGACTATTCAAATTTAGCATAAAATTCTTGTACAGCAGTTTCTGTTTGGACATCATGTCACATTTGACAACCCATAAGGACTTTGTAAAAAATGTTTATATTTCTGAAAGTAAGGTATCAGAAAAAACATTGTTATGGTATTGGTACAAAAACTCCAATACTCAGTATTGACAGCCTTACTGCCTATTGCTGGAATGGACCAGTGCTAATTTAATGGCTGTCACATACCTGTGATGTAACAGACACGTTTGCTTGATTACAAACAGATAATTCATTAAAGACTCTACCAACACATTTTACACATTAAGATCAGTTTACTCATCATGTGGAGTTCATGATGAGATTAAGAAAAAGCTTCTCAAGTCTGAGAAAAAGAAACCTTGATGATGTCATAGTGATTTTCAGTTACCTTGGGCTTGGAGACATCTGTCTTACAAATTGGGAACATGGACTTTTAAAAGCTGTGTGTTGACAAGGCACAGGGGATTCAAACAAAAGAAGTTGCATTGTGGGAAACGTAGGATCCAGTGTTTTGGGAGCTTAACATACATTTGGGAGTCAGGCAATCAGCTCTGCTGCTGAGATTTTGAAAATTCTTTTTTAAATCCTTTTATTTTTAAGTCCTCCAGCTTTATTGAAGTGCTATACTAAATGACTGAAGTGCATCATTAATACAACACTAGCTGTTTATGAAAAGGCCATTGTTTGATTTGATTCATGCAAGTAGTGTGTTTATCAGTACGGGATTTAAAAAATATAATTATCACCAGTTACTACATCAATAGGGTGTGCAGAAATAAGCACTTTTGAAGTCCCTCTCAATTGCTAATCAAGTAAAAGGGGTGGGGGGCATCAAACTGTTTGTCCATGGACTAATGCAAACCCCCAAAACACTGTCTTTTTAAGTTCCTTATTAAGACTGATATATGGAAAGTCCAGCATCATATTTGGCACCAGCTTGGTTGTGATGCCGTCTGTCTTCCATATTTACTGCACAAAGTCTGATCTTTCAACAGGTACCATTTCTGCACTCCCTTCAAATGACAGGATCAGAAGTACATGAAACAGTGAACTTAACAGCATATAAACATTTTCTCTTTGATTATATCATTTTGTATATTACAAAAAAATAGTCATTTAATGGTAATATATAGATTTGTAGCAGAGCTGTGAAGATAAGATGTCAGCTGAGTTAAAGGGATACCTACACTGCCAACTAAATCAAAGTTAGTAATTTCACCCAGAAATATAATTATATTTAAACAGAAGGAAGAGAAAGAGAAAATGTAGTTGTTCTTATTTACTCTATTATCGATTAAATATTAAAAAAGCAGTAAATACAAAAGTGAAATTCAGTCAAGCTTTCAGTGAAATTTAAGAACCTGAAACATTAAACAGAAAAGTTCAAATGGAGGTCTTCAAACTGAAAGCTCAATTTACATTTAGCAATGGGTAAGGAAAACCATAAAATTACCAAAATGTAAAGTTTAATTGGAAATAAATTGTGCATTTACTATCTTTGTTTAGTTTTTTTATATAATTTCTTTTCATGGTAAAATCATATATGGCTGGTGCAGCAAGGAAAACCAGGACAACCAATGAAAAAACAACAAACCCCCCAAAAACAGTCTAAGCCATGCTAGCTGTGAGGCTTTACTTGGGCACAGCGGTGCTGTGAGCTAAGTGCTAACTCCAGTGTGCTACCACCATTTACCAGCATAGTTTAGCGTGTTAGCATGCTAACATTTACTAATTAGCATGAAGTATAAATTGAAATTTGAACCAGATGATGGTACCAGAAGGAAAGTTTGAGGGTCACCAAAGTGATTACAAATCTTTCCGATGGGGAAATGGACGACCATATTTTATGGCTAAGATATTTCAGTACAGTCCAAAGCTGTGGTCCAGATGACCAACAATTCCATCCCCAGAATCCTGCTGCTAGCATGGCTAAAACATCTCCACAAATAGAAAAGAGCAGCAGCACACACAGACAAAACTTGGCGTACTGCTTCAAAAACACAAAGCCTTACCCAGTCAGCGTGAAACCATCCGTCACAGCCTCTCTGACATTGTGCATTCACACCGTCTGATAATGAGTATTTTTGGGTTGGTCATTTTTCCACTATGGAACAAATTCATTTAAACTATGAATATCCTGTCCTCTTTTGACTCTAGCTATTTCATCTGCACGAGTTTCATTTTGACAATATAATGCTTCATATCATGTCTGTATGAATGTCTTTTGTATAATTTTATATAAATATTCCATTTTTAATGATCCATTTATCAGCCTGTCATGCTCTAGAACTACAGAGATTTGACACAATCTTTACACATCTTGTTGTGAAGCTCTCAGTACTATATAATGTAACCTCTGAACTTACAGTGATCACAGTGTGATCGCAGAGTCAGGCAGGCATCCACTACATTATATTTCAGCTATTTGTATTGGGATTATAACTTCAGGTGGTGAAGCAACCCTCTGAACTGTGTCTGACATCAAACTCTTCCATTCACACAAAACAAATCCTATCTCCTGAGTACATATACAGAGAATAAAATAAATAAGAAATAAAGAACGATGACAAGCTGATGTATTAAAGTGATCTTGTGAAGGGTCACGTGGGTCATGTGGGTGCTGTAACATACGTGAAAGACAGAAGAAGTAGGAAAATAAAGCCCTGCAGTAGAGAAAAGGAAGGTCTGAGTGCCGAGCTCAGACAGAGAGGGAAACAAAGCTGTTGTACTGCTCAATGTTTCTCTTCAGGATGTCAGAGCAGGGACCCAGGACTCGCTCAAACCTCGGCCGGTCCAGTTTGACACACTTGAGGGGTCCACATGCAACAACAGTGGCGGCCCGGGGCCGGTTCATCAACAAGGCAATCTCACCTGGGAGACATAGGAAAGACAACCAATCATACAAGGTTCACACTGATGGTGTCTTGCTTTGTTATTTTACATATTTGGGATATCTTTAGCTGGTCAAATCCACACCATGGATCTCATTCTAGCAAGACAATCTCAGCAGCTATCTGGTCACTCACTTATAAGTGCTAGTGCTGTATATGACGGATCTGTCAAGCTCTTATGTTTGCCTGACTTACCAAAGTAATCTGAGGGTCCAAGTCTGCCAACCTCCACAAATTCCTCATCCTCTGACCGCCTCTGAAGCACCGCTGCTGTCCCCTGGAAGCACAACAAAGACATTTTGAACTACACCTCCACGAAAAAATCATCAGCAATTTTCAGAAAATCCAGATCCAACATGCAGATTATGATTATGCACCCTGGTCTCTCCAGAAAAGATCCACTGTAGCTGTTATCATGTTAATGGAAGAATGCGTGACTCAAAAGTAGGGCCGGATGATAAGGCTTATAAATAATATCTCTGCAGTTTTAGGCTATGTATGTATACAATGGATCTCTCTCTTTTCTCCAAAACACACTGCATTATACTGTTCATACCAGCAATGCAGTTTTTGAATCATTTCCAGAAAGTGATGCTGGTGTTACCTTTTTTCATTAAAGCAGTTTTCTGATAGTCTTGCACCAAAGTGATGTGCATATAATATCTGTCCTGTGTTGGATGGGTTAACAATGTGAATGGTCTTTTTTCCTGTGTCATTCCACTTTATTGCACATAACTTAATTTGTGGTCTTTTATGTTTGGATATCTTTATATGTGTGGATTTCTTGAGTTTCCAAAGTCTGGTGAAACTTACATGTGAATAGCCTCATTGGAAATGTTTACTGAACAAAATGTTGACGCGTTCATTACTTTTTTCCCCCCAATGTACGTGAGCCAGTGTCTTCTTCCTTGCATGCCTTCTCAAACACTGCTAATTTAAAAAGTACACAGTTCATAGTTTAAGGGGGCTTTCACATCTAGCTCGCTTGGTCAAGACTTTCAGACTTTTGGTCCGAAGCAAAAATAGAGATGTGAAACCTCCCCTGGACCACAGTCCGGACCAAACAGATGAAATTTGGTCCGATGAAAAGAGCTAGTCTCGGTCCGGATCAAACTGAACCATGGTTTGGTTGCTGGTGTTTAATTGCTACTAGCCTTCAGTATAGTTGGTGCTGCAGGTAGTAATGCCATAATTATAATATTATAGTGGTGGCAAATACGCATATGCTCATTTTTTATTCATTCATTCTTATCAAAGATGATGACGACAGGACGCAAGTGTGTCATGTAAAGTCCTTTAGTGCGGTCGCAGAATTGCAGTGTGTAACCAAAGCAAAAATAACGAATGTATCAAAATGTATCAAACATGAACTTTGATTCGGACCTTGGTGCGGACTTTCAGGTGTGAAAGCCCCCTAAGACAAATATTTCTTATAAATGCATTAAAATAGTAATGTAACTACTTTCCATTTAATTTGTCAGGTTTTCATGACCGTGCAAACCCTGTACGTGACATGGAGGCTCCTTCAATTCTGGTTTCTCATTTGGATAGCGATGACAGAAAACTAACAGAAAACAACTGCTTTCTGGGTAGAACGAAGATGTAGGGGCTAAACTGATAGCGACAGGAGATACGTCATCACAGAATGCTGGGAGCTGAAGCAGAAGTCCTATCTCAACCAGTTTGGGTTGACTAGTGTTTGCAGAAGGTGGAGGTACCTCCAGGATGATGAAGAACTCGTCACCAGGCTCTCCTTGCACAACAATTTTCTGGCCATCCTCAAACTGCACCGTCTCCAAGGCATCAGCCACTGTCAGACGCTCCCACTTATCCAGAGACTCTGTTCAGGAGCAACAGTCAGGTAAACACAACAGCCTTTGTTTAAAAACAAAATCAGTCAATACGATGAGGAACAACTGATGTTCTCACCTAAAATGGACACCTTGCTGAGGAACTCCTCATACATCTTGCGTTTTCTCAAAGTGCTCCCCTAAAACAAAATGTAATTGTGACAGTTGATATATCAACCTGATTATAATACTTTTTTACATTAAAAACAACAACAAGCCACCTCACAGCTTACCATCAGTATTCTTCTGTAGCTGTCTCTGTCGATGCCCCACAGCTTGACATTGGACTTGGCCCGGACAGTTGCTGCACGAGGGGTCCCATAGATCAGAGCCAGCTCCCCAAAACTGCCTCCCTCACCAATGCTGGTCACCCATTCATTGTTCACATAAACCTAGAAGGAGACAGAGAGACAAAACCTGTGATTGGCCAGGTGTCTAATGACATGGCAAGGGACACATTTTCATATCCATTATAGCTACAATGTGACAAACTGATGCTAGTCTGGGAGGAGGGCAAAGTCTGATACCAGTCTAAACTAAATTAGCAAGAGTATGCTGTTTTGGGACACAAAAAAAAATAAAAAATCTTTTACTTTATTTTGCCCAACCTTATATGGTACTGAATAATCACATATATGACTTGTGTAACAAATCATTTGAAGCTGTGAGAGGCAATTTACTTCTGAAGCATTTTTGTTCTATTCGTTAAAATTCTCTTTACATCCCGACAGCAGTGCCTGCCTATCTGCTGACCTGGCTTTTGCCCAACAAGACTAATTGCCTGAAATGATATGGTTAAACTTCCATTACACAGCACCTGTGGGAACCAATGGTGCACAAAGTTACAGTAGATCAGGCTCTTAGTTCTTAGTAGTATCAATTCTTTGTTGGTATTAGAGGTTTCAGTCTCATCAGCTATCCTTTAATGTTTCCTCCACTGAATCTCTAAAGCACATCTAGCTACAGAAGTAAAGAGAGAGACGACACTTCAAATTCTAGAAACACTAGCAGATGTTTTATGAAGTTCAAAACTAGACAAAAAGATAAGAAGGAGATCTTACGTCCATCTCTCCCTGGTCAATAACATAGAAGTTGTCTCCCTCATCACCTGGAACAAGAGCAACACAGAGTTGCATGAATGAATAAACAGAAGAAAGCAACAATCTCTGTATAAAGTGGTGTTAAAACTCACCTTGTTGGATGACCGTTTCTCCAGCAATGTAGTTGACAGAAAACATTGCATCAAAAATGTCGCTGTAGGGGCAGAACATAAGCTCATTAGCATGAAATGCTTTGAAAAGGATTGTTAAACTACCACACTGATTTGTGCCATTACCTCCTCTCATTGTCATCCAAGTGGGCAAACAGCACATTCTTCTCCATGGCTTTGGCCAGGGCAGCCATGGACTTGTAGTCTTTTGGGATGACCTTGGGTTAAAAGAAAAAAATATTTGCTTGTTTAGAGTCTTCTGTTATATTTCAGTAAAAATTAAGACTGAAATACTCTTGAATCAAATCAATATTGCTATGATCACAAGTCAAATGGAAGGTTTGTGTCCTTTAATGACCCTCTCAGCTGTTACACAACAATGTGGCATTAAATCAGAATATTTTTTTGCGGATGCACTTCCTGTGTTTTGTACATATGCAACTTTTCTACATACAGTTTTATAAATGGGACCCCTGGCCATGTGGTGCTCTACGTGGCATCACAAGAACCTCTGACTGAATTCTGAATTTGATGGGGAGCCAGCGAATAGAAACCAAGATCGGTGTCACATTAGTCCTTTTGGAGGACCTGGTCAAAAGCTTAGCAGCAACATTTTGGACCACTTGTGGATGATCCAGGGATGCTGTGCTGAGGCAAGTGAATAGGATGTTATAATAATCAAAAGGGGATGAAGTAAAAGAACTATGTCTGTGAGCAGTGTCTGTCTGCTGTTTGCTGCTAAGCAGGTCGCGTACGATGATGATGAGTTTCAGAGCCAGAAAACCAAGAAATAAGCTAAAACGGGCTGAAATAGTCAGTAGAGCCGAGGGTTACTGCAGAGTTTCTCTGTGGGTTCATCACTATACACACCTCCTCTCACATTACACATTTTATCAGTTGATAGTATAAAAATATTGATTTGTGCAGCTTTAAGGACGGCATGAAGGTGTGTGAATGAAAACACTGACGTTATCACCACTGACCTTTCTGACATAGGAGGCAGCGTCTTCCTCTGTGTACACCTCTGCACTGATGGCTCCTCTCCGGTTCCGACCCCTCACCACAGGGTTCATGGGTGGAGAAACTTCATCTTCACGGGAGTCTGACCGTGAGCTAGATTTCTGCTGCAAAGCCACCTGCTGGGCCTCCTCCTGCTGGACAACAGGAACACAAAACCACACCAGAGACACTCAAAGAATAATGTACAGAAAACTTGAATGAAGACTGTATTAAAGCTAGGATAGGCAGTTTATTTCTGAAGCATCTTTTGTTGACACTCTCTTTACGTCCTGACAGCAATCAATAAAACAAAGGCTAGGCCACAAAAATCGGAAGCAGGCCAATCATGTATTTTGGTCCAAATGAAATGACTGGCTGGCCTATCTGCCTGCCTGCATGCCTCCGCGTGCACTCACCGAGCATGAACATACAATTTGGAGGAGTGGCTTTGGAGGGAGGTCTGAAGGGAGGTTAGATACTTTCAGAATATAATTGTACCCTGCTGGTTTCTCCAACGTTGCCTTCCCGAGCTTTAATACATTGTTTTATTTTAAATTAACAGTAAATCAAATTAATCTTTATAATGTAAAAGGTATGCCGACAAGAGTCTTTGCTGTCTAGTGTATCAGCACCTACCTTTTCCAGTCTTTCAAAGTAGTCCCTGAGGAAGGCCATAGGCCGGTCAGGCCGGGCCGTGCACAGCTGGATGATACAGTCCTTGAGCAGTTGCTGGATGTTGTGTTTCTGGACATACTGCTCACACTCTCTGAGGCTCTGCTCCTCCTCACTGCTCGCACTGCTTGATGCCATCTTTACCTTGTGACCTGGAAGGAGATGAGAGGGAAACACATGGGCAAATCAGGAAGCTGTTTCCTGCCATCCACTGCAGGTGCAGCCTGTTGAGCTGCTTGATTTTTTCCCCACTGTCATTCCACTAAGAGCTGTCCTACTCTGCATCTGATTAGAAAGTCAAAATAGTTCATGTCTTCTACCCACACGTGCAAAACTGTTTTGCACGTGTGGGTAGAAGACAGTTGCAGCATGCTAGTCGGCTTAGCCTGGTTAGCCAAGTTAGTCAGGCTCATGCTGTGTCGGTTTCCTGGTTCAATACAGTGAAAATGAGTGTCAAACAGTACGCTGATAGTGTTCTCCTCACTGCAGATTCCGAATCAAATTAAAAACTAATGCAATACAAGTGTTCATCGCTGCGGACATACAACAGTACTCAGTCATAGAGAATACAGAATTTAAGCATATGTATAACGTGTTTGAGCTCTGCTACAATGTTGTCTTCACATGTTTTTTGCATTTTTCAAAATAAATCACAAATTTCCAAAATGTTTTTTTTGTTGTTCACTGTTCTGTAAGGAAAACATATCAAACCGTGACCACAAAACCGAAGTACATTACGAGCTGTGATTTTTGTGTTAGGTTACAGCCACAGAATTGAAATGCAACTTTACCTATGGACTTGGAGGTTTACTTACTCAAAAATTACAAATTGCATGCCAAGTATGAAGTGGACACAGCCTTTTCTCACTTTCTGTTCCCATTAATATCAGAAGAGAACGTCATGTAAACTTTTGCTTCAGTGGCTTCACGCTGCTTTCCTTACAGGTTAAAAGATAAATGTCACACAACAGGATCTTAAAGCCTCTCTGAATGATAAAAATCCTAATGGCTCTACAAATGTGGATGGAGCATGTCGTACTACACTCAAGATGGAAATTGTGTAAATGCTTCTCAACTTAGATTCATGCCTTGAATAATGTAACTGGGGCCATTATTTGAATTGATAAGGTCAACTGCTGGGTGATAAAACAATAATAACTTTCTTTCTGAGAGCTCAAATTGAACACAGCTTCCACCGTTTCCTGTGGAAACTAGGGCCCACACACTAAAGAGTAGAGAAGAAAAGCAATACCACCCTCCTCTACAAAAGATTGGGATGATGATTAAGCATTATGACTGTTGATAAAAACATCTCCCACACACCAGTGGTTTGCTGTTATTTAGGTTATTCATAGCCTGACCCCCAAACAAATGTCCGCTGCAAAATATGCCAATCTAAAAAATTGTACTCTGTACTCTGTACTTGATGGAAACACAGAGCTTACACAAAGCAAAGGCAATGTTTTGAGTGGGTCCAAGGGGGTCCAGCAACAAATTCAAACTCAGTGGAATGTACATTTTTCTTCAGCAATTACATATACTCCGGTACCAACAATATTACTGTGTTTAAGCTGTAACATTAAAATGCATCTTACACATCAATGCATTAGTAATGATTTAAGTTCCACATAATGACTAAGTAATGAGTACATTTACATTGAGTGACATTTAAGTAAATGATGGCGACACTTTAATAACTTCACATTCTGAATTTAAAACTTTTACTTGCATTTTTGTGCTAATATTGATTGTGTTAGCGTCAACCTTAGTATGGTTAGCAGGATCGTTCACCGCTGTTTTCAAGAAAAATATACACCAGCAAAGAAACTAACTAACGTTACTAACTTCAGTTGTAGTAACAGGTAACTATACAGTATTATTACAGTATCCCCCTGACATTTAGTAACATTATAGCTCATAAGTAGCTTGACATTAGCTAAATGTAACGTAGGTTAACTTACTAAACAGTGTTCTGGAATTCAAAACAGTTAGCTAACTGTTAGCCTTAACGTTAGTTTGCTAACGTTATTTTCATTTGGGTAACGTTAACATTTTGTTTCTGCGGAAAGTAAACGTTACAGTAAAGTTAACAAGGCAACTTACGTAGCTAACGCTACCAGCATGTAAATTAAACAGCCAATGCGAAACTAATGAACAGTTAAAGTTACTGTTATTAGGAGGATTTGTCGTGATTAACGTTAGCCATCTTGAATCCGAACCACTTAAATTAGCTTAGCGAGCTAACTGTTAGCTACCCTCAGTCTCGTACCAAAACAATTGGAAAACACACCTTTGCATACAAAAATAAGCGTCAAGCTTTGAACAAATGCATCAATAAATGTGTGAAAACTACCAATTCATATTATAAACTACACAAAAATCCTCACCAAATATGAAATGACGTGTGTTCTGCTTGTTTTTCTTCATAACAGAAGAAAACTACCACTTCCGCCTGGATTCTTTCACAATAAAAGTATCCCCTCAAAAATAGTAGACAGGACTAAGAAACTTCCTGTTTTCACAAAAAATCTAATTCGCAAACAAACTAATTCGCAAACTTTTCTCCTCGGTTAATTGATTAGCCGATTGACAGAAAATGAATCATCATCTATTTAGATAATTAATTGATCGTTTCAACCCTTTTTCAAACAGAAATACCAAGTACCAAGCTATACAAAGCTTCTGAGGATTTTCAGCTTCTCTCAACTTCAGAATCAGAATCAGAACTTTCAATGTAAGTTAAAATCTTTAGGTCTTAGATAGAGCTATTTGAATACATCACCTTTGGCTCTGGAAGATTACATTGGGCATTTGTCACTATTTAAAGTATTTAAAGAGAAAGATTAATTGATAATTGTTGCAGCCCTAGTCCCTTCTTTAAGCTTTATAATCAAAGTAGAATTCAGATGGCTTTAAAGGCAATTATATAAATATATATATATATATATATATATATATAGGGTTGTTTTGTATGTATTGGTGTGTATATATTGGTGACTGCTGCGTGATAACCAACTAGAGATTGGGGTTTTTCACATCAAACTTGCTCCAGACAAGATGCTTATTCAACAGCAATTAGTAGACACACCCACCCTTCTTTCACTCCCTTCCCTCCATACCACAGTCACTTCCTTCTCCAGGCACACTGCACAGCTTTATTCGTGTCGACTGCCCAGAGTCCACGGATACAGCCCTGCACCTCTCACCACCACCACAAATTCAGCCTGACCACAAATATACAAAAGAGGTAAGGAATGACCTGAGCTGTCACTGATTCTGTTACATCTAATCAGCTTGCCTGATGTTCAATCGCATGTAAAACTGGTTTATGCTTTCCATCTGGTCCATAAGAAAAGTAGGATTCGCTTTCAGACATTCTAGTGGCTAATCTAATGGATGTTGCTTGTACCACTATGTATAATTTCTTAGGCTTAAAGCCTTTCAAACTGTTCAAACTATTCTCTGCCTTATGGTAAAGATGTAAAATCTAGGGCTTGTTTCTTCAAGTAAGGATCAGGTTTTTGTTAGAGGGTAGAGTAAAATACAGACGGAACAGTTGTTTGCAGAGTGTGTGCCACACCTGATAATCATATACTCTTATCTTGGGGGCATAATTCATGTAGCTAACAATGAGTTAAAGGGAAAGCTATTGCAGACATTAAACTCATGCACACATACTGTCTGACAAATATTCCAAGTATCCATCACAGTAAATTTATTAAAAAAATAGTGTGAAGTACTTACACCACCAATTCACTCAAATACAACAAATTAGCTGTGTTTTGTCTTTAAGAATCCTGTTTCTTTACAAAGTGCCTCCCTGTCCTCCTCCCTGATCTTATCCTGGGACCTGCAACAGCACATCTACAGACCAGCCGTGACAGCAGCTACATTCCAGCAGCCTCTCCTGCCTCTGTTCAGACATGTCGCTCTACAGTTTTGGCCTGGAGCCGCTCTCCTGCCACACCTGGAACAAAGACAGGACCCGTAGGTGAAACAGCAAACATACCAACCTGGCTACATTTCCTTATAGAGTAACACATACATATGTACAGTGGGGGAAATAAGTATTTGACCCCTTGCTGATTTTGCAGGTTTGCCCACTTACAAAGAATGCAACGATCTATAATTTTAATCATATGTACATTCTAACAGTGAAAGACAGAATCCCAAAGAAAATTCCAGAAAATCACATCATATGAATTTATTAAAATTGATAACCATCTGATGAGGAAAAACAAGTATTTGACCCCCTGGACAAACAGCATGTTAATATTTTGTAGAAAAGCCATTATTGGCCAGCACAGATGTCAAACGGTTTTTATAGTTGGTGACAAGGTTTGTGCACATTTCGGCAGGGATGTTGGCCCACTCCTCCCTGCAGACAGCCTCCAAATCATTCAGGTTCCGAGGTTGTCGCCTGGCAACTCGAATTTTAAGCTCCCTCCAAAGATTTTCAATTGGATTCAGGTCTGGAGACTGGCTAGGCCACTCCAGAACCTTGATGTGCTTCTTCTTCAGCCACTCTTTTGTTG
>NC_060151.1:1853690-1880305 GCF_021292245.1 Micropterus dolomieu | reverse complement strand
TCACAGCTAAACTCAGCTAAGGTTGGAAAAGAAAAAGACGTTTAGGAGTGGAGACAGGGCAGGTTTAGCAAGGCAGCAAGGCGGTGTGTGAAGCTAAACCACCATAGAGAGACTGACTACAGCATCATTTCTCAATGACTCTGGTTCTGTGGAGCTCAGACAGATCACCAGCTACAAAGCTCCTCACTCTAACAAACAGAACGAGTTCTTCTGTCAATTTGTATTTTGGTATATGATTACTGTAAGCTCCACAAAGTAAGACAGAATCCGTCACTTAGCTTGGTGTCTACGTCTTCTGTCTTTTTTTCGTGGTTGTAAATTTGTAGTTGTTGGCTCTCATTTCATTTCCCCCCCACTGCAGCAGTGACATATGTCATCGTTTAGGATGAAAGCCAGACTTAGTGCGGACCATAGACTGTATATAAGAAATGGACGTAGTCATCGTGACGTCACCCGTTGGTTTGTGGACTGCCGTTTTGAAGCCTCGAGTTTGGCCGATAGGGCCCATGTCAAGTTTTTGCTACCAGGAAGTGCTCGGAAGTGACGATACGGTGGAGCTAACGGCCGTGTGCGGAGCTAGCTAGCTTGCTTAGCTAGGTGCAACTGTAACTTCATTTTAACTGTCAAGACTTGAAACTAGTGACTGAGACAATAAACTCATCAGGAAAGTGTTTACTGGGGTAATTATTCAGCTGAGAAGTAGGGTCATTTTACCATTATTTCTAATGGAGCCAGACTTCTTTTTGCAACCAGAAGAGTCGCCCCAACTGGATTTTTAATAGAATGCAGGTTTAAGGGACTCATATTGTAGACTGGAAGCTTCCTGCTTGGTGCGGACACAACGCAGGTTCAGTAAAGAGATTTATTGTTCACAAACATGTAAAGTTAGAAGGAGGCAGTTTGGTAGCGCTGAGGGGGTTTTGGGTTAGAGTCATGGTTTGTGGCTGGCAAGATGTTACGTTGGCGCTCTCAGGAATTTTCCAGAGTTTGAAGTGTAAACTGGCTGACAATCCCAGATATGAGTGAAGAAATCAGCAATTCTAGAGTTGACTCAATGATCCGGCAGGTGCAGAATGGCGCCAAAACCAGAGAGTCCACCAAGGAAGAGAGGAGAAAGAGAGAGAGAACACAGACAAGCAGAAAATGCACGAAGCACATCACATTCACTCAAAGGTCACAATAAACACACTCTCAATCAACAACTGTCACCGGCCAGATGCCGGGGTGGTGACAACATGATGGCAAAGTGTGAGAGGGAGAGAGAAACCGCTGTTTCTACACACCTGCCCTATCGATTTGGACTGACTATTGATAATGCTGTGATTAATAAATGTAAATACATAATGCTTTGTTTGTGGTGACAGCTTGGTTTAGATTAAACAGCTAGCACCTGGGCTTGGCCAATGTGCTGAATTTATTACTCACTTTCTTTTCTGTAAATGGACAGTGAAACAAGTATCATTACATAACTTAATTTCCTAATTCTAACTAAGTTGTTTTGTTGCCTAAACCTAACTAAATACGACACTTGAGAACATTTACACCTAGTTTCATTTTGAAAGTCTAACGTGATCTGATGATGTCAAAGAAAAGGTATCTCATTATCATTCATTCAATTCATTCAATAAATAAAGTGAAATCTATGAAAGGTATTGAAATAACTAATCTTGATACTAAATTTAAAAATAACTTGTCACAAATTTGAGTTAACTTTTCATATACTGTGGGGGCCACCAAGAATTTTGGGCCCCATGGCAAAAATATCTAATTGGACCCCCTCTGCACAGCTGTTGTCACTACTTCTCTAGGACTTAACTGTCCCATCAAAATCTTTACATAACTCTAATTAAAGGCTTGCAAGTGTCTGGCTTCTTGTAGTTCAATGGTAGTACTAGCACAATATGCTGGTGGTTTGTACATGCAAGTCTGCATACAGGATGCAGTTCACTATTGGCTTCTCAAATAAATTGCCCTTCATGATGGGAATAATAAAGTCTGTATCTATAGATGTTATTAACGGCCATAATTCAATCTAAATGAATTTATCAAATTGGATAATTTTAATATAGTCTGTAACTTACATGCAGACTGAGGTAAGCTGCTGTCCAGCATCCAGTACAGACAGGAAGGTGTTTTTTAAATTTTATTTCATATGATCATGATATGAGAAATATTTCATTGTTTTTTTGTTATCATAAAAAGAGATAGAGAGACAGAGAAATCTCCAGACTCCCTTGAATGAGTGCTGCTCACCTTTTCACTGGGACAGGGAGGCTACAGTTATGGGCAGACTGGGCTGCTGCTGACACATCTGTTGTTAGTCTGCTAAAAGGGGCAGGGACAATGATTTAATATGAACATCTTGCTAAACGTTTCCCTGCACTGATTAATGTGTTGATGTGATGAAATGTAGGAAACACCAGACTGTAGCTAGCTATCTTATTTCACTGTGGACATTAAGCCAACAGGTTAACACCACTCACAGACTAAAAGCTGCCCACTTTTCTTGGTGAAAAACTGGGGTACAGATTAACATCCTGTCCTTTGTCTTTTCTCTCTTTCCTTTTTTGAAAACCAGAGTTTGGTTTACTAGGCAACATTGTGATAACTGTGTTTCTGGTGCATCTACTGACTCCTAGTGTTGTGTCGTTCAATGAACATTTCACTCATAAGACCTAATCCTGTATATGGCTCAGGAGGAACGGCTTGTCTCAGTGAGTGATTCGTTCATTTTCACGCATGCGTGAAGGATCTTGGACTCCTACGTTCACTCGTCACACGGCAGCTGCGTGGGCTGTGAGCACAGGAAACAGAACTGATTAGTTCACAACTCTCAACTGTGGGTCTCCAGGTCTGAGTCGTTCAGCGCTCACATGGGTCCTCCTCAGTCTTTCGTTCATTCTGCAGGCTGAGTGACTGCCAGTGCCGGAGAATGATATTATATAGCTATTTTGTTAATTATGTGACATTTTATAAAGCATAACGTTATTACAGCGCAGTGATGTTGTGCTAAGTTATAGTTTTAACACAGCCGCACTGTAACTTTAGTCCTGCTAGTGTTTACAGCTAACAGCTGATGAGAGTTGTTCTGGGTCCACTTCAGAGTCCTGACAGGGTTCTACCTGGAGCCGAATTACCTCAGAGGTTGTCTCCTCCAAAACAAACGGATCCGGGCATTACAACATTAAAACACAGCCACGTAGCAACGTTAGCGTTAACCCTGTAAACAGCTAACAGCTGATCCGGTCCACCAGAGAACGCAACGTAACTTTTCCTTTTTATTTACCAACAGAACCGTGCTGTTGTTTCACAGCTCCTGACTGGTGAACAACCTGCAGTGTTTTAGAGCGATGTGCTCATGTGTGTTTCTCTGTCTGCAGAAACAGGACCTGATGTGGCCCATTCTGCATCCAGAACTACCAAACTGCTGCATTTATATAATGTGTTAATATTTCTCTGTTCCTCTGTCTGTGCTGGAGTTCTTTAAGAACTTGGTCCAGATTATTATTAAATTGGTTGAATTTTAATGAGTGTGTTTATTCATATTGTGTATCAAGCTTATTACTTCAAAATATTTACTGCAAATCTGATATTAATATTTTACTCGTGGATAGGGACATTAGGCTACTGTATGAATGAGCACTTTAGAGATAATGATAGTAATTATACACATAAGCCTTTATTCAATTCAATTCAATTTTATTTATATAGCGCCAAATCACAACAACAGTTATCTCACAGCGCTTTTCATAAAAGAGCAGGTCTAGACCGTGACTCTATGATGCTATTTACAGAAGCCCAACAGTTCCCACCAAGAGCAAGCACTAGGTGACAGAGGCAAGAAAAAACTTCCTTTTAAGAGGCAGAAACCTCGAGCAGAACCATGGCTCAGGGTGGGCGGCCATCTGCCTCGACCGGTTGGGATGAAGGAGAGAGAGGGAGAGAGAGAGCGAGAGAGAGAGAGAGAGAGAGAGAGAGAGGGCAGGAGAGGAACAGAGAGAAAAAGAGGGGTGATGGAAGGAGAGAGAGAGGGGAGTGAGGCAACCTACACAATATACACACACAGAGGTACAGACAGTAAAGGTGATGTTGCTATAGACTAAATGAAAAATGGTACAGATATTTATAGTAGTGTTAATGGTAACAATCGTAATGTTAATGATTATAATAACAAATAGTAATAATAACAATAGGACTAGTAACAATAGTCGTTGCAGCAGAGGGTGTCGAGCA
Source organism: Micropterus dolomieu (assembly GCF_021292245.1). NCBI lineage: Eukaryota > Metazoa > Chordata > Actinopteri > Centrarchiformes > Centrarchidae > Micropterus > Micropterus dolomieu. The sequence continues at coordinate 1,876,072 of NC_060151.1, read as the reverse complement.
GGAACACAGGGGCAGCAGGTGACCCGCAGCCACAGCTCCAGACTCCACAGCTCCAGAGCCAGAAACACCTGCAGGAAGTGATAGGTGGGAGGAGAGGGACGAGAAAGCACAAGACTACCAGAAAGGGGAGAAGTTGTGTTAGTAACACGCAATAATGGGATGAGGTTGCATACAGAGGGAGAGAAAGTAGAGGAGAGAGGAGTCTAGGCCTATAGCAGCATAACTAAGGGATGGTTCAGGACTCACCTGAGCCAGCCCTAACTATAAGCTTTATCAAAGAGGAAAGTCTTAAGCCTACTCTTAAATGTGGAGATGGTGTCTGCCTCATGAACCCAAACTGGAACCTGGTTCCACAGGAGAGGAGCTTGATAGCTGAACGCTCTGGCTCCAAGTCTACTTTTGGAGACTCTAAGAACCACAAGTAACCCTGCATTCTGGGAGCGCAGTGCTCTGGTGAGGTAGTAAGGTACTATGAGCTCTTTAAGATAAGATGGTGCCTGACCATTAAGAGCTTTGTAGGTAAGAAGAATGATTTTAAATTCTATTGTAGAAGCCAACGCAAACAAGCTAAAACAGGAGAAATGTGATCTCTTTTCCTGGGTCCTGTCAGAACACGTGCTGCAGCATTCTGGATCAGCTGAAGAGTCTTAATGGACTTTTTCGAGCAGCCTGATAATAACAAATTGCAGTAATCCAGCCTAGAAGTAACAAATGCATACACTAGTTTTTCTGCATGTTCCTGATTTTTGCAATATTAGGTAGGTGAAAAAAGGCGGTCCTTGAAATTCGCTTAATGTGAGACTTAAACGACATGTCCTGATCAAAGATAACTCCAAGATTCCTCACAGTGGTGCTGGAGGCCAGGGCGATGCCATCAAGGGAAAGTATAACTTTAGATAATGCATCACGGAGGTGCTTAGGCCCCAGAACAATAACTTCAGTTTTATCTGAGTTTAACATTAGAAAATTACAGGTCATCCAGGTTTTAACATCCTGAAGGCACATTTGAAGTTTAGCTAACTGATGAGTTTCATCTGGCTTGATCGATAGATATAACTGAGTATCATCTGCATAACAATGAAAGCTTATGGAATATTTCCTGATAATATTGCCTAAAGGAAGCATATATAAAGTGAAGAGGATTGGTCCAAGGACAGATCCTTGAGGAACTCCATGACTAACTTTGGCGTGCATGGAGGACTCATCGTTAACATGTAAAAACTGAAATCGATCTGATAAATAGGACTTAAACCAGCTTAGAGCAGTTCCTTTAATGCCAATGAAATGTTCAGTCTCTGCAATAGGATCTGATGGTCAATGGTATCAAATGCAGCACTAAGATCAAATAAAACCAGTACAGAGACAAGTCCTTTGTCTGATGCAATAAGGAGGTCGTTAGTAATTTTCACCAGTGCTGTCTCTGTGCTATGATGAGCTCTAAATCCTGACTGAAAATCCTCAAATAAACTATTGCTCTGTAGAAAGTCACACAGCTGTTTAGAAACTGCTTTCTCCAGGACCTTAGAGAGAAATGGAAGGTTAGATATAGGTCTATAGTTGGCTAAAATATCCAGATCATGTTTGGGCTTTTTCAAAAGAGGATTAATTACAGCTACTTTAAAGTACTGTGGTACATAGCCTGTTGATAAAGATAGATTGACCATATCTTGCATAGAAGTGCTGACTAAGGGTAAAACATCTTTAAGCAACCTAGTCGGGATGGGGTCTAAGAGGCAGGTTGATGGTTTAGATGAAGAAATTATTGAAGTTAGTTGGTAAAGACTGAGGGAAGCAAAACAGTCTAAACATATATCTGGTTTTACAGTTGTTTCTAAGGTTTCTGAGTTTAGAGATAAGCTGGTGCCAGTTGAGGGCAGGTCTTGGTGAATTTTGTCTCTAATAGCTAGAATTTTATCATTAAAGAAGCTCATGAAGTCGTAACTAATGGGAATACTTGGCTCAATAGAGCTGTGACTCTCTGGCTACAGTGCTGTGGTTGTTCCTATTTTCCTCTATTAATGACGAGTAGTACGCTGCTCTGGCATTACGGAGGGCCTTCCTATAAGTTTTAAGACTATCTTGCCAAATTAAACGAGAATTTTCCACTTTGGTGGAACGCCAATTCCTCTCAAGTTTCCGTGATATTTGCTTTAATTTGCGAGTTTCAGTATTATACCATGGAGCTAACCGTCTTTGTTTTAGTATTTTCTTTTTTAGAGGGGCTACAGAGTCGAGTGTCATTCGCAGCGAGCCTGCAGCACTATCAACAAGATGATCTATTTGGGAGGGACTGAAATTAGCATAGGAGTCCTCCGTTACTTTGTGACTTGATAATGAATTTAGAGCTGATGGAATCGCGTCCTTAAATTTAGCTACAGCACTATCAGACAGACATCTTGTATAGAAATTTTTGCCCAGTGGCGAGTAGTTCAGCAATACAAACTCAAAAGTTATCAAACAGTGGTCGGACAAAGAGGGATTCTGTGGGTACACCACTAAATGTTCAATATCAAAACAAATTAATTAATTAATTGTTAATTAATTAACACATATTTTATTTGTTTAATCTGCACAAAAACTAGTGTAAAAACTACACATTGTGGCTTTGTGGTCTTTACGAAGTTACTGCGGCCAAGAAATTGTTGGGCAATAACACCCAATAAAATTGTAACTGGACATTTTTAACTTTGGGGTTTTTTAAGAATTAAACTTGTTAATGAGTGAGCTCTGTTGGTAGGTGGATTTTGTTACTTTTGGACAGATCCAGGATACTCCCCCTCTTTGCAGCCTTCATGCTAAACTAAGCAGGTTCTGGCTGTAGGTTCATATTTCGTTATTATACATGCAAGTGTTATCAGTGTGTTCGCGCCAAGAAAGAAAATAAGAATATTTCCCAAAATGTTGAAATGTTATTTTAAATGACACAATTAATTACTTTTTTATTTGACTCTTTTACATTGCATCCTTTAAAGGCAAAATAATAATTCAATCCTTTATTGTATTTCATTAAATCAATTAACAAAGTCAACCCTAAAGTCTTCAGTGACACATTTCAGCCCCCAAACACCTAAACAAAAAAGTAAACATTTCAGGATCTATTATGACTTTCTCTTTGCTGAAGTTAATTTAAGACGGGCTTTTCTCTGTAACTCCTGGAGGATGAGAGCAGAGGCTTCCTTCAGCTGATTGGTGGATAAATCCATCCTTCCCATCCTGCCTTATAATCACCACACAGGAGGAGTGTGTTCAACTCCACTACACGCACCCACTTCTCTGTCAGCAACTATACATATTATAACTGGGATATTCCACTTCAGGACTTATATATCTATATCTACATATATAGATATATATATAGATAACGTTTATATCTGAATTGGTTTTCATCCATCTGCAAAAATGACAATTAGAACAGCCCGTCCAGACCGGGGACAACGTTTCTGGCCCCGTGTACACTGCTTGAAAAAGGTGGGTAGATATCATCCTCATTCTCTTTGGTTTTATTAGTTCTTCAGCTCTGTATACACTGCTGGCATTTTAGTAGTAAGTTTACTTAAGTAGTAAGTTTACAAATATATTACAAGCTGTTCTGAAGTTAAGTTAGCGTTAATATTTCTGGATTACACTGATTTGCTTTTATTGCATTAAAAAACATTTAATTTTTTTTTTTTAGCAGTACTCAGTATTTTCAGAAATATATTTATTTTTTCCTTTTTCCAGTTACATGAGAGATCTCATTAAGCACATGTACATTTGTACCAGATTCACACATGATCTGTTTGCCACAAGAAGAGCTGGGGCTTGTTAAAGATCATCTCTAATTCCACCTTAAAGCTACTTAGCTTTGCTGCGCTCCTGCCCTGCTGTCACTGCAGTTGAAAAATACTGAACAGTTTAGCAGCAGAACCTGACCTGACATTGAGGCAAAGAAGTTTTTGATTACAATGTGAAAGGAAGCAGCCAGATACAAAACAAATTACACCGCAAATTACATGTGAAACAAAATAATTAAATGAATGAAACACACTCTCTATAACTTACAAAAGAGTAATCACTGTGTGCTGAACTAATACAGGCCTCCACTGAAACACACTGCATTACATTGGAAGGTGTTACTAGTATTTTGTCTATTCCCTGTATATTTGTGAATGTACAGTATATGGATATACATATATGACTGTATGTGCAGCATGTTTCTGCATGCATATGTATATGTATATGTATTGTTTTAAATGCTGTATTTTTGTGGCATTCAACACTAGGTTGACGTGGCAACTTCATTCATTCTTCAATTCATTCATGCAAAAAGCAACACTGAGGTAAAATACAAAGATGACATTACAGGCAATAAGTTAGGCTTATTCATATCCTCTGCTTAGATTCTATAAAATGACATTCACATGTTTCAGTCGACACGTTTGCCTAAAGTCACTTATACTTTTACCCCACATTGGGAACAAGCTGGGCCTCAAGGTCTTGCTCAAAGACACCTCAACATGTAGACAGGAAGCAATGGGAATCAAACCACCAACCTTGCTCCATGATGGATGGCCTGCTCCACCGCACAAACTACAGCTGCATCATCTAAACTGTATGCTAAAAGACAGATGGTCTTTAATGTAATCTATTTAACTGTTTACATATTAAGGTGGGAGTGGTACCACCCTGTGAGGAAGCATTTCTAGGTGTTTAGGAAAGTGATAATGAGTTATCACATGTCACTGATGACAAGGCTGCACTTGCTACCTACCCCACTGCTAACCAGCTAGGCAGGGTTGTGAGCTTGGTTTATTGCAGCATGAAGAGACCGTGTTAACGGCAGCAGCTGGCGACTTAATTCAGGGAGTAAGAGCTAGCTAGGCAGTGTTTTGATTCTATAGATGTTTCTTGATCTCTGTGTGTAGCCTACTATGTTTATTTTCAGCAGCGGCCTTTAGTTGGTTTATTCGGAATAAGGCTGGCATTGGAGCTAACTGGCTAAATCTATTAGCAGTTGTTTACTGTCATGAAAGTGACATGAAATAAAATGTTTTATTAGGCTTAACTTGACGTGAAATGTGTTAGCACAAATTGATATCCAATAAAATTCTGTTATCATAATAGGCCTTTTCTAATAAATATGATTTCTATAGCGCCAGGAGCAGGAGGAAAGAGAACATATCTCCAGCAGCACAATGTTCAAAAAGTAAAGTTCCACATAGATAAATAATAGTAATGGTAGTGGTAATAAAATTATAACATACATACATACATTAACATAAAAAATAATAACAATATAAATAAGGGCAAAAATAAATATAAAATACAAATAATAATGTATTCAATGATTTTACAAACCGTTGGTTCATTTATGTTTACACAATTCATTCATATCATTATTTATTTCATAATGTCTTTTTTATTTATTCAATTATTATATTCAAACATTTTGCAGTTCCATACACAAAAGATGCATAACGTGTCAGTTATACATGTCAGATAATTAGACTTTGAAAGGTATTAAAGTAAAGGTAATCAAAAAATTTAATACAATTTTTCTCATAGATGTAAAAGGGCGAGATTGACTGAGATCCTACCTGTCTAAATGGCCTTGGTATAACAACCTCAGTTACAAGGAAAATATCAAAATCGACAGAGTGCCTTTTTAAAAGATTCACTCACTGATTTTATTCTCTAAATTTCCTCTCTGTTGATGTAACAACACAGCAGGGATCCAATTTATTTGTTAGAAAATGTGAATTTATTTATTTAATATGAATGTGCTCAGTATTTTTTAGTTCCCATAAATTAATACTGGTTGCTGTCCTGCTTTCAGCTGGAGGCCATTGTGGTGGAGATGCAGGACCCAAAGAGCGGAGTTAAGGGCTCGGAGCAGAAACTCAACGTCACTGTCATCCCCCATGTCATCACTGGTGAGACTGACACAAACCAACAAACACACACACACGCACACACACACACACACACACACACACACACACACACACACACTAAACAAAAGTACTGAATTGACTGAATTGTCCAGTCTGGTGAACATAATGGGGCATTTAGCAGCTAAAAAACGAAAGAGAGAAAGTTTGGAAAGTTGTGCTCTTTGCGCTTTAAAAAGAAATTAAACAACTTTTATTTCTCAACATATTGATTATGTTCATTTTTTCATCAGGAATGAACTGAAAAATACAATGATACATAGAAAAAGGAATTTTGTGTCCTTGTGCTGGTTCTGTTGAATTGTATTGTATTTCATTGTATGTCAGTGTCTTAAATAATGCAATGACAGTGTTGTCAGTGAACAGGAACATTAAAAAAAGGCTTTATAAATAACCGACAGGCTGCCTTGTTGTCTAAGCTGCTAACACAGGCTAAATAAAGCAGCCCTCAATTGGATGAGATCTGGACAGTGCTTTAGGAGTCAAAGTGGCTTTTTAATCTGGTCTAAGACCAACAAGGGAAAAGTCAGCATGGGCCAAACCCCCCATGGTCTGAGTAACAGTTTACAAAATGATTAGGTGGAGTAGCACCCAGTAATGTGATTCATGAAGAATGATGTGTTACCTGCAATATTTATTTGTGTTGTCATGTCCCCTGGCTGATGCTGCCTGGTTTTTGTCCCTCCATCATCCCTGAAATTCACTGGGGATGTGACGTCATGATGGTTAATTGATTTATTTATATATTTATATTTTGAACATGTAAAAAAAGAAAAACAACATTAGTAAAACATATAAACAACAAAACACTAAATCCATAATTTACGGTACTTAAACACCTCTATTTACATGTGCAAAAGAGTCTGAGGAAGTCAAACTTCTGGTGACTTTGCTTTTTAATGAAAACTGGTTAAAACACATTATTGAACTTGACTTCATTTTCAGAGTAATTGTGCAGAAGATTTCTCCAATATCAAATAAAGTGACTGTTTTGCATCAAACCCAGCGCTGCAACATCAGATTGTGACATTTCATTTCTTAGGTGGCACACTGCTTACATATTTTTCACAATGTCATAGTGACCAGACAGTGAATCTAACAACTTTGGGGATCCTTGGACTTTCCATCTAGCACCATCATCGGCTCAAAATTTATCCAATAATGGTAAATATGGTAAACATTATACCTAAACATCAGCATGTTCACATTCCCATTGTGAGCATGTTATCATGCTGACATTAGCTTTCAGCCCACAGCACAACTGTGTCTACGTACAACTAGTACATCTTCAAAGTGAACAGATTTAAAGTGTAAATAATCAAAGTCAGATTTGAAAGTCTGATTTTCAATTTCATATTGGTGTTAAATTGCATCATTTAAAGACACAATAAGGAAACAGAGTGGTTCATTGGTAAATTTATAGTATTTTATTTATTATCTTTTTTTACTTTGCATTTAATAATGTAGTGTTTGTTTAAATGCAAATGTCATTCATTTATTCAATTATTATTGTGGCACACAGACCACTACAGACTCCACACATACTGATGCTATAATGTTTTTTAAAAAAACATTAGAATAATGATGATGTTCAACAATTATGGTGTCAGAAATACAAAACAGTGTGAGGAATAGCAGGAAGTTGAGGGCTTAGTTGAATAAAATGAACGGTGTCATGGTGTAATGTGGTCTTGAGTCTCTGAAGGCCTGAAGTATGCAAGGAGGTTTAATTGATTGATTGATTGAACGGATACACAGCCACCCAGAGACTGGAGTGTGTGAAGTGTTTCAGCTCGTATCTGTGTTTCCACACAGGTCAGGACGTCATTGCATGGATCACCAACAAGCTGAAGAACACTACAGAAGGTACAATACCATTAGAATCAAAGCTCGGTTCCCAAAACATGGCACCTCCACACATGTTAGTAATAAAAAAAACCCCCAAACATACCCACATGTTGTTTACTGCCTCGTCCATTCATTTCCTCTTCCTGTCTGTGTTCCAGAGGCTCAGGCCTTTGGCACCATGCTAGTGGCCTATGGCTACATCTACCCCCTGCAGAACCACAACAAACTGGTCATGTGCAACGACAGCAGCCTCTACCGCTTCCAGGTCAAACTAAATCTCTGCTTCTTCTTACTGCCTGTGGTTGGAATTATTGTTGCACTTTAATGATTTTTGATGCCGTCAGTTAGAAAGTTAGTGAACTAGGAGAAGATTTTGGAGCACTGTGGCGTGTGTGATGTACTTACTTTTGAAATAGGATGTTAAGACAGGACATACTGTTGTTTAAACCAATCTGATATCAGTTATTAAATAATAACTAACTTTAGTAATAACCATCTGCAGTTAATACCACCACAGTGCCATCAATAAAAATGAGGTAGAATTAAAAATGGGATCTGGACCATCTGTATTATGACATAAACATGATTCTGGTTATGTTCCACAAATAAATTGGGATTTTTAAAATAATACACTTCTGTTTCTGGGAACACATTTATCATGATGCTCATCACAGCCACACCTCTACCTGTATTTTAGTTCAAAATGAATAAAAATAATTCAATTATAATATTATAAAGAGTAAGGTCTAGAACTGCTCTAAATGAAAAGTTCCCTGAGAAAACCTCTGTTATGAATTGGTGTTATATAAATAATATTGAATTGAAAAGGATGTTTAAAACCTTTTCTTCAGTTCAAAACAATGTTTATCTGCAATTCTCATAAAATCAGGAAAAGTTATGAGTATATAAAACAACATTAAGTAAGTTGTTTCAGTTGTTAAAGAGGGCCCAGGTCTCCAGGAGCCCTAACAGATTAGGAAAGTAACAACTTGGACCTGACCTGAACTTGTAGCTTCAAATAGTAAATGGCCTAAACCGCAGCCAAGATCTGATACTATGATCAGGTCAGGTAGCAAAGAAAAGGGAAAATGTATAAAATATATAAATGTATGGAACATTAGATCAGGTGTTAGTGTAATCCTGCCACTTTTATTCATAGATCTAGAGATTCTCTACACACTGAATCACTTAAACTGTCTTTTGAATCTAAACCTTTTCAGACCCCGTACTTCTGGCCTACACAGAAATGGGTTGCAGAGGACACCGACTATGGTGGGTACAGTGTTTCATACGGACTGGTGGTTTGAACAGAAAGATCAGGAGCTAGGCAAATGGTTTAGAAAATTTAGCATTGTATTAGAACAAGGGACACTGCTATTTTTATTCAAATCCACATGAATGAGAGGCACTCTCCCCTCCTTCAGCTAAACTGTCTACGAGCAAGACACTCAGTAGTTGCCCTTATTTCTGCAGCCAGGCTAAACACATCCTGTCTGAGTTCTGGATATGAAACTGATGTCAGTATTCTCTGACACTGGGTTTCCCAAGTGTTCCCAAGTCTTCATTTAGTTGTTAGTTGTTACAATAATTCATGTGTGTGATTAGTAATAAGTTATTTTTGCTCTGATTACAGCCATTTACCTGGCAAAGAGGAACATCCGCAAGAAAGGCGTACTAGAACCCTACGAACAGGTTTGTGTACACATATGAAAAAAATATGTTTGTATGTGTGTGTGTGTGTGTGTAACAAATGTGCTGCTTTCATTGTACATAATGCTAAAAGCTTCAAGCCAAACTGACAGCGGTCGAGAGTGTTTTTTTTCCACTGACACATACTCAGTCTGGATGCAGACATTGCATTCAATGTGTACGCCAGTCAAAAATCCGGTATCTGTGTCTATAATAAGCACGGCCAATCTCATTGGCTGGCCTACCTGCCTACCTGGGCAATCACTGTGGTTTCTAAATCCAGCTGTCTCTTGCAGGTTGCTCTAACATTGTCTGAGTCTTGCTGTTATTACCTCCTACTCTAAATAGAAGCTTTAGAGGGATCATTGACCAAATGCAGAACAGGTTCAGTTGGGAAGTGTGTGTTATCAGTTAGATGAACCTGGCCCCCTTCATCAAGACCCAGTTAAACCCAGTTGTATCCCAGAGCGTTTCCCATGCTTTCAGTCCTATAGATGAAAATGTTTGAAGATGTTTTATGGGATCAAAGTTGTGACAGGAAAATTGTTGTAACTTAAACCTACAATGACATGAGCTCAGTACAAACTGCCAATCAATGATTCACATGAAAATATTAGTTTTTAAGAAAGAGAATGTGAATTATGTTAGGTATTTCTCTTTATTTAGAAATACAAATATAATAAACAACAATTGTATTTGCATTCATTTATTTGGTAAAACAATTTTACTTATTGCTCCTAGTACTACTGTAATATGGAACCTTTTCTAGCTGGTCTTAAAAATATTGGACATGTTTAAAATACTCCAATGATTTGGGGGACCGGACTTTTACCCAGGAGACCATGGTTTATTTCTTGTGTGAAAAAAGTCAACAGTGAGTCTTTTTATTTAAGTTACACAGGTTACGTTACGTTAACATTACTTAACTTACGTAAGTTAAGTCACTTAAGTAATTTATTTATTTTAGTTATTTATTTTTACCCAAACCGTGATCGCGTTTTCTTAAACCTAACCCAGTAGTTTTTGTTCCAAATCTTAACGAAATTGCAACATTTCACAACGTTAACCGCTAGTTTTATTTTGAAAGTCTAACCTGACATTGCATTTTTATTATTGCTAACCACCTACAAGGGCATTAAAAAGCGACACCAAGGGGTCTTGACCAAGCATCCATGTAACAAGTTTAAAGTAAGAATGTGTTACAAAAGCAGAGGCCTGACTTTTAGTTTCTGGTATGGGTCAATTGCTATACTGAATAATTGATATTAAATATATAAAATACTGAAGACTGAAGTAGATAATTCAGCCTAACATGTTTAATACAATACAATAAAACTTACCATGAGGCTTAAAGGTTCATTGTTTCTACTGGAATCTAGTCTATTGCGTCTTCACTGTTTGTTCTTGCTGTAACATGTTTGGTTCTCCATTAACAGATGTGGAGTGATTTTTACAACTTGCTGCTCCATGCTGTCACTGTTTTGTGTTTTAAACAGGCACATTACAACCACCTCCATGAATGGCTGAACCACAAGTGGGACTTTATCGTCATGCAGGCCACCGAGCAGTACAAGTAGGTGAAACCATTACAGCTTGGTACTAAAGGTACTAAGTACTTCCTCTTTTTCAAAGATTATTATTTAGGGGGCATTTACCTTTATTTGACAGGTCATGGTGAAGATGAACAGGAAAGAGAGAGAAAGAGGATGACATGCAACAAAGGATGCTAGCTAATAGAACTAGATTAGATTAGACTAATAGAACTGGGGACATTGCGATTACGCATTTATAAATATGGAGCCAAATTAGTGTCAGTATTGATCAATGCACACAGAAAGATTCACAAATGTATTTTGGGATTTATATAAAAAATATTCCAACAAAATAGTTTTCAATGAAGACAAAAGGTGGGTCGGTGTAGTAGTAGGTGTAATTTTAGTCTTTTTTTACAAGGTGAAAAAAAACATTTTAAACACAAATTATTTATTGGCACAAAGCTCATAGACAGACAGGGAGACAGCTTCACACAACATGCTGGAAACTCAGTTAAACTCTCAACGTTAAAGTAATGTTTTTATCAGCTAGACATTGAAGTTATCCATGCTTGTTACATAATAACATTAAATCGTTACATGATACATTAAATAATTACTGCATTTAGCTGACGTGATACATCGTTGTTAGCTCGCCTGTCTGCTTTACAGTAACTAACATTACTATCTATGTATCTTTCAACGGAGGCTCAGCACAGCTTAATGTATTGGATGATTATGAAACGGTTATTGAGCTAGACTGAGTATTATAAATGAGATTGTTGCCACACTTTAGTAGTCGGAGAGGTTTGGGAGGGCGCACAGGGCTGCGTCCGACCCGGTGTCCTCACATTAAAAGCAGAATAGTGGCTGTTCCAAGCAACAGAGAAAACAAGCTTGTGCTAAGTGGTTAGGTTAGAGCCCATTGACAATAAGGTAGTAAAAATTTGATTTATTAATAAGAGATTTCATTGAAAAACTACATGTAGCCCCATTTAAAAACTTGTCAGGAGAGAATCTTTAAGCTGATTCAGATATGACCAATGGGCGAATGGAGTCCCGCCACAGATACCTACAGAGAGAGTTACAGTTTTAGGCATACCTCAGCCACAGGACACATTTTGGTCAGTGTAAAAAAGTCTTCATTACCCAGCCCTAGATAAGTATTTATAACTTTCAAATACCAAACGATGGCACCAAACACTTGTACAATATAGGGTAACTACACTTATATATATATCTATAAATATATAATATATGTGAGAAGTAAGACAACCTGCCGCTGTTGGGACACCAGTACAACCAGTTCAGCTAACCAGTCTGTGAGCATTTTAATAAGCAAGGTTTTAGATTTAAGTAAATTATTTCCTCTTAACACCTAACATTTGTCTGCATGTGCATGTGCACGTGCATGTGTGTGTGTGTGTGCCAGGGCTGGTAAGGAGAGGAAGAAGCCGGATCGCGTGGTGTTTGATTGCCAGGAGAGGTCTTACTGGATGGTGAACAGGCCACCGGTCAGTGTGTGTGACTCTGTGTTTTACATGTGTGTGTATATATATATATATATATATATATATATATATATGTACATATATACAGTGCAATGATCCAAATAAAGGCATGCTGTATCTACAGTAGCAGAAGTACATATTACTATATACTTTTTATACTTACTGTCCATTAATCATGAACCTGTCCTGTTTTTGTCCAGCGTCGTACTCACAGTGCTATGGATTATGGTCCAGAGCGTCTTATTAATCCCAACGTAGATGAGGTAACAGGTCAGTATACACAAACACACACACACAATTGAGAGATTGAGGTCAGCTGGTCTTTTAAGAAACTTACTGGAGTTTAACATGCAGCATAGTACTGCTGGACTGCTCCCTACACACAGAACCTCCCTGACTCTCTCACTCTGCTTCTCCTTCCTTCCCTTTCTTGTCCTTTCCACACAGATCCATTGATTTTTTAAAACACCCAAAACAAGTTACAAAGTCTATTTTCAGATTTTTCTCTCTGTGCTGCCTAATGAATGGTGGGTGAAATTAGAGGTTGGACTTTTGTAAAACTGGCAAAATTATTATTTTTTAATCTATTCACATTTAGTAGCAGAATCAGTTTCACATAAATGTTTTTTGGTTTCATGGCAACGGCAGAAAATGTTGAAAATGCTCTGAATATGCTGCTGTCATTGACATCTGCTCCATAACAAAAGCTCATCGGTCCTGTAGTGTTTAGTGGCAAACTGTCTCTGAAACAAAGCTGAAATGATTTAGGCTACTGCAATGGCCATAACCCTGGAGTACTGTGAAATTGTCAAGGAAACGTTGCTGTTTGAGGTAAACACTGAGGGTAATGTGGTAAAATGTTAAATAGTGGAATAGTAGCCAGATTTGCTACTCTATTCCTATTCCTTCCAAGCAAAGGTGATACAGCTGCTCAAACTTGCTCAACTTTCCTTGGAAGAAGTTTTGCAAACCTATTGTTTGCGTTTCTATGGAGCACTAAGGTGACTTAAGGTGGTTATGAAATCCACATAGAGGATACAGATGATGGTGTCTTGTGTCTGGATGTAACACATTGTTCTCCCAGTGAATCTTAGGCATTCCCAGTCATTGTTGTCAATGGCTAGGCTGCCATATAATGCATCCTCAACAGACAAATAAATATTGCAGTCTTGGTAATTTGACTGAAGTAAAAGATCTGAATACTTCCTCCTCCTCCCCTGCTTGTTAGCTTTCATCCAGTCTGTCTGCAGTGTTTTGTAGGTTAGACACATAAGATGTTTTTTAGTCTATGTTCCTGAAACTGGACACTTTTTGGACAATTCAATCTGCGGTATGTGAAAGACTGTGTGGTAAACTCAAAGAGGCAAAAGTCAACACACATGCTGCACCACTCCACCCATCTCAGCAAAAGCTGATTTTCTTTGGAGCCAGGAAATGACCAAACAGGCGGGTGCAAAAACTGCACTACCACCCAGCTAAGATTGCATTGCAACTTTGTTTGTTCTACTGCTGGCTTGAAAATATGGACCCTTGTCTAAAAGTGACTCCTCAAATAATTTTGATTGTGGTTGTTTGATTTTCTAGACTAAGGTTTTAACAAAGTGTCAATAATATACCTGAAGGCTAACTAGTTTTAAAGACATGATTCCTAAAACTACTATTAGACTAAACCTAGACTACAAAGAGTAAATGTTGAGGTTCACTGGAGTATATTATTATTTTATACAATTTCAAATAAACCATACAGAACTTTACTGCAGACAGAAGCCATACATAAAAGCAAGCAGTCTCTTTGTGAACCAATTATAATGTTTGTAACAAGCAAAAAATACACTGTGAATTGTGTCGAAACTGTAATTTGGGGCCACGACTACAGTAATGGCTCACCCTGCCCTTTTAACGTCGGTCTCCTGTGGAGAGAACCCATTTCATTCATTGTATTTTTCTTGTCTTTGTCTTTTTTCTAACAGATTTCCTTACGTTGATGAAGATAAGGAAGTAAAGGGTTAAAAAAAATAGCATACAGTGTTTTACCCAGACTGTCATTCTTGTATTTAAACTACACTCATAAACTTGTGCTCCATGCAGTCTGTAGTCGGTCTCTCCAGGAAATGGTTATGTTGTGTAAATGTAAAATCAACCACTGCATTATTTTCAAGGGATTGCAATTTTGTTCCCACAGAAATTCCACAATACTTATAAATTGTACTTCCGTGGATAAAATACACCTATACAAAACCAGATCACTTCAAATTAAAAAAAGTTTAGTCACTGGATTGTATCACACAAGACTGCTGCAAATGTATTCATTTTTGGCTGCAATAAACACAACCAACAACCGAGTAACCTTTTCTCTGGAGGGACTGTTTTCTGCTTTCTAATTTCACCTTTCTGTTTGTGCTTTAACAGAGGTAGCTTTCACAGTAGATTTCTTTAGGTTTAACACCACAGATAGTATCAGGATGTTCCTCTGTGATCACTCTGTTATGCATCCCAATATACACTGTGGAATATGAGCCAAACTAACTGTCACCTTGAAAACACTTTTTTTCCTTCTTGTCTCTCAGAACATCACCTTCGACATTTACAGACGCATGGTGAGTTTAAAAATACACACACTGATATTCAGATTTTATCATGCCCACATTCCTTCAAAACTCATTGTCGATGGTTTGAAGCTGTTAACTGTGTTGAGTTTCAAAACATCAACAAAGAGCAGGCCGTTTTCTTATTATGGACGTCTGCGTCTGAGGTTTGAAAGTGGATAGTTTTATATCCTTTGATTCACTATAAAACTAGTCACAAATTACCCAAAGCAACTCACGGTTTGGTTTGTGTTCCTCTTTTATCCTAGAACATGTTCTATCAACAAGCCATCATGAGGTCAAAGGTCAAATCTAGCGTGTCCCTTGGAGCGTAAGTTCCTCTCATTTATTTATTTGGAAACCTTTCTCGGGGTTCAAATTCATTTTAAGGATTTTGTTGTATATACATGCAAACTCTACTTATTATAAGATTATTTAATAAAACAGAATCTTTGGATGATCAGTATTTAGTCATCAATTAAAATGATGACATAGACGCTCTGTGGAGTCCATTGGTCTCATAATAGTTCTGTTTCTGCAGACTGGTCAAGTACATCACAACCTACAAAAACCACGACCCGTTCCTGGCTCCCTGTCTACCCAGCAACCCTTGGCAAACAGATAATGATACATATTGGACTCTCAACATGAGAAGGTAAGGCATGTTGCATTTTCTCTTTCTGCCTGGTTATCAATCTCTGATCAGGAAATGATCACATTGATGGTGAGACGATGGCATGATTACTGCACTGGGAGATTGTCGGCCTCCTCAGAGTGTTACACTGTATTTACATCGTGAGCTTGTATTTTAGATTTAAGTGGAGGCCTGTGATGATGATAACACATCTGTCATATCAGGTTCATATCCTGGCTTTACAATGTTTTCTCTGCTACTGTTAATAGAAGCAGTAAAGACTAGCCACATTACAGCTAGCTTAGCTATAAGCACAGTGCTAAATGCTAAATGTAAAGCGTCAGGTCATCTCTCCTTTCTGTAGTATCTGTTTGATCTGAGCAGAACAGGAGAAAAAAAGCTTTCAGAATTTTAACCAGTGAACAGATGGAGTGATGGGAAATACATTCCAACATGATTCTTTTTATCAGGGAGGGGTAAGAGTGCAGACAGGGTTTATGGGAACTATAGTCGTAATATGAGACACAGTGCATCATCAGTACTTTGAAGTGGTGCCCGTTTATCTAAAAGTAGAGTTCATTATTTACCTTGGAAGGAGGAAAAAAAGGAGAACAAAAAAATCAAGTTCCACTTACTATCTTTTTCAGATGCTTTCAGCCACACTGAACCTCGATCTGTTTGGATGTTGTTATATTAATTTTTTTATAATGACTGTATTATAAGGTCTCTTGAGGTAAAATGAAATTCTCAAATGCCTTTCTCATGAAATTATGCCTCCTAGTCTGTTGGCCATCAACTCATAAATCCATATGGCTCCATACAGATGGGTCTGCATAATAAATGCATCATATAGCTGTATTCCAAACTGTTTCGTATGCCTGTAAAAGTGTTACTTTTTAAAAGTCACAGTCTGTGTTTATGTGCAGAGTTGATGTCCCCACTAAGATGCGAGTAGAGCGCTGGTCCTTCAGCTTGTTCGAGCTGCTGAGTGACCTGCGAGGCCGAGACGACTTCAAGGTCTTCCTCAAGAAGGAGTTCAGTGGTATGTTGCCAAATGTCAATTAACACATTTCAGTTTGGATCACGAATCTCTTGCGCTAAACCTGACTGACATTCCTCAGATGGTTGAGGCACGTGTGTGTTTCAGCTCTTAACACAAGCATACCCGTTACTTTCTTCAGAAGTTACAGTTCCTATATGCAGAACACATGGACATACAGTAAGGTAGAACAGTAGGATCTCACGACACGCAGCCAACATGTGACATGTATTTGAATGCACAAATTAGGAGTTCCCAAGACAGCAAAGCAAAGCACTTGGGACAATCTGTTTGACATGCCGCCATCCAAAAATCAGACAGGAGCAGCACTTCAGAATTACTTTCTGCAGCTAAGTTTTCCTTGTGTTCCTTGAATGGGGTTGTTAAAGTTTCTTTATAGGTGGTTCCTTAGGGACAAAATTATTTTCTATCCATCTTCAACCGCTTATCCTCGTCGCCAGTCCATCGCAGGGCCACACAGACATACAACCACTCACACTCACACCTAAGGACAATTTTAGAAACACCAACTAACCTAGCCTGCTTGTCTTTGGACGGTGGGAGGGAGCCGGAGCACCCGGAGAGAATCCACGCAGACACGGGCAAAATTATTTTATGGTCTCATATTTTAAACAACGTCGACAGGACAGGCTCCTCCACAGACTGATATAAGAGCGTGGGTGTGAAAAGACTTTAATAAATAAGTGTCCAAATGGATGTATGTGTATCCCAGGGGAGAACTTGGCTTTTTGGGAGGCAGCTGAAGAACTGAAGTGGGGCACTGCATCTTCCATGTCAACAAAAGCTGAGACCATCTTCAAGTAAGACAAAAAAAATTGGACTGTTTATCTGTGTTTAAATGTGAGTCTACGTATGTTGTGTGTTATGTTCTTGCTTTATTTTACATACCATGCCATACTTTCATCCATTATTGACAATATGTCAGTCTACTTGAACTTGAAGGAAGAGTGAATTTCACTGCTGCTCAAGAAAAAATGTGTACTTTATACTGAGGCAGGTTTTTACAGTAAAGTAAGTGTAGCACTGATCTACATATAATTTCTCACTATAACTATAGAATAAAAATAAAACAAAAAGAAAGTGGTAGGCAATCGCTTTAAAATATCCTGCATTCTGATTGGTGCATAGTAGTAGTTGATGTCACATTTTTCCAATAAAACCAATCCATTGAGAAGAGCAGAGACAAAACACAATGTGAAATGTTAAATAACTAAAACTCTTCTAACTGTGGTGGAAACTTGTGTGATTACGTGGGACCATATGCCTCATTGGTTTCAACTGGCCTTTAAAAAGGCAAATTATGGTTGTTCTAGAAGTATTATATTTCTAAACAGAGTCAGAGTTTAGTATGATATTGATCTGGAGTGTCTGTGTGTTCAGGACCTTCCTGGCCCCTGGTGCCCCCCGCTGGATCAACATTGATGGCAGGACAATGGGTCTGACAGTGAAAGGCCTGGATCATCCTCACCGCTACGTGCTGGAAGCTGCACAGACACACGTCTTCATGCTCATGAAAAAGGTTTGTACTGCTAAAGAGGCAAAAAATGTATATTTATATAAATAATTCATTTATAGGGTGGTTAATACCAATATGTTATTCATGATTAATTTGATTATCTACTGACATCTCTGGCTCTGTTTAGCCAAAAAAAAGTATTTAAGTCACTGCCCAACTGCCCTTAAAGACCAGTGTAGCTGAAGGGGGCATGGGGGTGTAGGGTAAGGTGGGCGGGAGACAAATTCTACTGGCCTACAGGGGTTACCAGATTAGTCAAAGCTCTGACATAGAGTATATTATTTGCACTATAATGTTACATTTGTGATCAAAATCATATACACCTCTATGACTGAGATTAAAGGCGCTTTATTGCAGTGAAGCTGGTCACCTGCAGTCTCATGTGCTTTCTTGCTACAGGATACCTTCTTCCGTTACCTCAAGTCACCGGTGTACAAAGACATCCAGAAGCAGGCACTGAGCCCTGAGCCTCATAACTTCAGGTTGGTGGCTAAACTGATCGAATCCCAACCATAAGAAGTTATTAAAACTAATGTTTCAACCACTCAGATTCATCTCACAGATTTCATGTGAAAAAATTATAGTTTTGGATAGTCTGTTAGGACTTCTACTTTAACTTGTTCACAGAAAGATTATTTCACTTCCAATTCACTATATCACACTTCCAATGGGCCATAAGTTTACATATAAGTTGATGTTGCGTTTGAAGAGCTTGGGAAATTCCAGAAAATCATGTCATGGCTTTAGAAGCTTCTGATAGGCTGACTTAATAGTAGACTTAGTAGACTTAATCTGAGTGAATTAGAGGTGTACCTGTGGATGTATTTTAAAGCAACATTGTGTAATATTACCACAGCAGCGAAACAGTAGGGGCGCCAAATTACACAAAAACATCATGTTTACGGCCCACCTTCAAACTCAGCGGCTCGCTGCTTGACATTATGGGAAAATCAAAAGAACACAGCCACAAACCTCGGGGAAAAAATTGTGGAACTCCACAAATCTGGTTCGTCCTTGGGAGCAATTATCAAATGCCTGAATGCACCACTGTCATCTGTAAAACAATAGTTTGCAAGTATAAACAGCATCCAAAATCACCATAAAAAAGCCACACTCTGGCTTTCTGGAGAATTGTCCTCTGGTCTGATGAAAAATGGATCTGTTTGGCTGTAATTACCATTGTCATGTTTGGAGGAAAAAGGGTTTGGTTTGCAAGCCAAAGAACACCATCCAGACCATGAAGCACAGGGGTGGCAGCATCATGTTGTGGTGGTGCTATGCTGCAAATGGGACTGGTGCACTTCACATAATAGATCACATCATGAGGAAGGAAGGTGAATATATTGAAGCAACACCTCAAGACATCAGTCAAAGTTAAAGCTTGGTCGCAAATCGGTCTTACTAATGGATGACCCCAAACATACTACCAGAGTTATGGCAAAAAGGCATAAGGGCAACAAAATCAAGGTATCACAAAGCCCTGACTTCAAGCCAACTGAAAATTTGCGGGCAGAACTGGAAAAGCGTGTGCAAGCAAGGCGGCAGTTCTGTCAGGAAGAATGCACCAAAGTTCCAGCAACTTAATGTGAGAGGCTTGTGGAAGGCTACTCGAAACGTTTGACCCAAGTTAAAATATTTAAAGGCCATGATACCAAATACTAACTCAGTGTATGTAAACTTCTGAACCACTGGGGATGTGATTAAAGCTGAAAGAAATCATTCTCTCTACTATTATTCTGTTCTATTTCACATTTCACTTAAAATAAAGTAGTGATCCTCACTGATCTGAGACAGGGAATATTTGCTAGGATTAAATGTCAAGAAATGTGAAAAACTGAGTTTAAATGTATTTGGCTGTGGTGTCTGTCCTGAGACCCTGCCCAGGTAAGAGGTTGACCATGACCTTTGAGTGGTCATAGGATTAGAAAGGCGCTATACAAGGACAGACAGCTTACCATTTATATGCCATTTGGGCCTAGTCACACCATAAAATGAATCTCAACTTCATGTCTTCCCGGGACCAGGCTTGCTTTCCTGAATTGGTCACTACACTACAGGTTTCAACTGTCAGTATGCCTGGACCTGCTACTTTAAACCAACTGAAAGCTGCTTACAAAAGCACTGTGCCTCCCTAGTTAAAGAGAATTATCTTGAGTTCACCATGTTTCTGTTTCTACCCTAGTCCGGCCCAGCTTGAGCAAAATGCTCGGACCCGAAGCCTAGGCATCCATCCCATCATCCTCTGGCAGCAAGAGGAGGAGGAAAAGGCCAAGGCCGCCGCTGCCTCCGCTCCTGTCGATGTCAAGGCCATGATGAGCAAAATAGACAGGAAGAAGTAGAGTTATACTGTGGACGTGTGTGTGTGTGCGTGTGTGTGTTCAGGGTTCTACATGTCATGTCACACACAAAGTACCAACACAGGAATACACTGTACAGAAGGATTTGCTTAGGTCTTCAGTATCATGCCAATGTTAGTGTTTTAGCAAATAATCAAATGAAAAAAAAAATCCCATTTACTTTAGGTTGTTGAACAGGCCTTCTAGACACAGGCCCAGAGGCAAAACGACCACAAAGACCCAAAACGACCACTTTTTAGAAAGTGATAGTTACAGGAGACTTACTATAAGTATGTTGTTTCTATATACATCATATGACTTATATAGAAAATTTGTATCAACAAATCAAATGTATCTAATGTGAAATACATACAATTATGTCACATTAGTTAAATAATTAATTAGAAATTCAAGATTATTATTATATATATTACAGTAGCCGTTTTGTCTAAAGCCAAGCCAAGTTTATATAGTCTGATTTTCACTAGAGCAGTTAAACAGTTGTTTAATCAGCTCTACTTGTTAAACTGTGAGGCTGTACTGAAGTGACATACACTATCTCACTAATGTGTGCTTGGAGACACTGGAGCTTTTGTTGCTGCAATATGTATTGCATATATTAATTTGTATTGGACCCATACCATTGACTTCAAACCCATTTTATACAGTTTATATTACGTATAAACTACTACTACTGGTATCCTGCGATGGCAGGTTGGAGTTTTCAGTGATTAAAATTATTATATTATATATATATATATATTATTATATAATTAAAAGGCAGGAATAAGTATATCTACGCCTCTGGTGCTTTGTGTTTAACCATTCTATTTTTTCCCTCTCTAGCAAGTCCTGGAACTAAATCAATATACCCCTTTAAAAATAAAGGTCATGATATACTTGCTTTTAAAAACACGTTGGTTGCACAGGGGAAATTGGTTACATGCATAAAAATGCTACATCTTGCAATATGTGATTAAGCCCATGAAGTAAAATCAGCACTAAACAAACTGTAAGCTATGCTAGCAACTCTGTGAGGCTGTATCTAGGCACAGCGGTACGTTGAGCTAAATCAGTATGTATTAAAATGCTTAACACGACAACACTAACATGCTGATTTTGGAAGGTATTGTTTTTACCATGTGCACCATCTTAGTTTACAGCGTTAGCTTGCTAACTTTTGCGGCACATGCAGGTATTAGGTCATAAACTAAAGTACTGAACAAATTAAAAATATAACCTTATGATGGAGGTGTCTGTGAAGATTCTCAGTCATCCAGGTCATAGTTATCCAACGAAGGTTAAAGTCAAGGGCAACTGGACTTGGTTGAAGATACTGGAAGACGTTTCGTTTTGGTATCTTCACCTGAGGCCAACAGGTTACGTTTGTTGAGTTTCCTGGGAAGTGATGAAAGGACAGGTCCAATGCAGTGAGGAATGCACAGACCTGTATATTGGGGAGACTAAACAAGCACTACACAAACGCATGGCTCAACACAGAAGGGCCAACTCCTCAGGTCAAGACTCTGCAGTCTACTTACATCTGAAGGACAGAGGACACTCGTTTGAGGACCACCAGGTGCACATTTTAGACAGAGAAGATGGATGGTTTGAAAGAGGTGTCAAGGAAGCATCTACACCAGGGTTGAGAAGCCGTCATTGAACAGAGGAGGGGGTCTACGCCACCACTTATCCCCCACTTACAATGCTGTCCTTTCATCACTTCCCAGGAAACTCAACA
>NC_060151.1:1838734-1853590 GCF_021292245.1 Micropterus dolomieu | reverse complement strand
TACTTACATCTGAAGGACAGAGGACACTCGTTTGAGGACCACCAGGTGCACATTTTAGACAGAGAAGATGGATGGTTTGAAAGAGGTGTCAAGGAAGCATCTACACCAGGGTTGAGAAGCCGTCATTGAACAGAGGAGGGGGTCTACGCCACCACTTATCCCCCACTTACAATGCTGTCCTTTCATCACTTCCCAGGAAACTCAACAAACGTAACCTGTTGGCCTCAGGTGAAGATACCAACGATGGTCGTTCAGTCTTGGCCACAGGTAGTCCTAACGACTGTAACGACTGTCGTCACAGCAACCAGGAACACTAACGAACCAGCAGTATCGATGACCCGGGCAAACGACCCCACTGAGGTTAAATAGCTGAGTTTCCCTGCCAGTCAGTCAGAACTGAAGAAGTCCTTTGGATGAGGGAGGAAACGTCTTCCAGTATCTTCAACCAAGTCCAGTTGCCCTTGATTTTAACCTTCTTTGGATGTTTAGTCTCATTTGCATCATTAAAGTATAAATTAAATCACACAAGTCACTTTCTTCGAAAGACAAAATTATTTTTACTATACATGTTATTTTTACAAAGTTTCTGCAAAGGCAAATAAAAAGTCTTGAGCAATTACGGGCTATTTGGCCATGCCAGACAGCCAGCTGAGTTTAAATAAAGAGGGAGCGGCCATGTCTTCATCCTTATCAGCGAGCTGTCTGAACAGGCTGCCCGGCCGGAAGCTGTCCTCACGGTCTGCTGTGGAGGACGGAAGTGCCTGCTGGAGGAAGGAGAAAATGTCAAGTTTTCTGAGGTTTTGGTGGTTTGTCCTGTTAGTCATCTTAACTGGCAAGTCAACAAAACATCCTGGTCCTTTGCTATCTCCTGGAATCTGGACATTTCAGTCATTCAAGGGCTCATAAAAGTCATTAGGGGAAGGATGTTGAAAATACATCAGGCAAAGTGACAAAAAAAAAAACATAATTTGCTCTGAAGAATAAAAAGGTACAGAAGAGGATTATTGCCACATGTGAAAGTTTTGAGTTTAAAGTCAGAATTCTGACTTTAAAATTCAAATACATTTTTCACGTGTCCCTAATCCTCTTCCATGGTAGGCAGAAGATATTCATAGTACAAAGAGTATACAGTTTTATTCACTAGTATGCTTGTAGCCACCAGTGGCAGCACTGAGCAGCACTCACGTCTGTGAGCAACGGAGAAACCTCCAGCATCTTTGGTTTAAAGAGCTTAGCATTCATTTTATGGGAGAGACCTTTTTGGTCGGGGTAATTTCTGATTTTTACTTTACGTCTACCTTCAAAGTCACTAACAAGATCACAAAGACCGTCCAGTAAGTGTGAATTTTAAGAGCCCTTGAGCGACTAAAATGTCCCAGTTGTAGGAGACATTACTTTCTGTACAATTAGAAATGAAATATAGTAAAATTACTTCACACAATTTGTCTTATTAAACCACAGTATGTTGCAACTTTGTTGAAATCAAATGCAAAGGAACCACTATCACACACACTAAAGCAGGTTGGTTATTAAAGGTTTAAGACAGTTGACTAGTAATTACCTTGAATGGAGCATCTAGTCTGTGTCTTTTAGTCTATGCATCAATTTGTGTTTTCATATATTAATGGTTAAAAAAATAAAAGCACAGAGAATGTAATAGCAATGGACCATGGCTCGGTTATTGTTCAGTTAGGCCCTAGCACTACCTGCCCCTCTGCTCTACTAATACTACTACTACTACTAACAAATACCATGGGCAGAGCTGAAGCTGGCCAATAACACGCAGAATGTATGTGATCTTGAGGCCACAGGTTTCCTGTTTGTCAGTCATGTAAAATGGATGCTCTCTCTCTCTCTCATAACGTAGCCACGCTCCAGTCATAGACAGTATATTACTGGATGAAGCCACCCCGCTGGTTTGAATGGAGAGCAGTGAAGCCAGTTTTGGACCAATAAAATACTACTACAGGGCTACTTCCTGTTGGCACCAGCGTCTCCTGTGCATGATCACGCGGCATAACCGTGGTTTAATGACGCAGAGCAACAGCAAAAACACTAATTCTGGTAGCTGCAGAGCTGCACAAACAAAAAGTTTCTTGAAAATCACAGTAGTCGCATTAATGACAGTAATAGAACAGTCAGCATGTCGGGGGTGTTTGTAGCACCAGAAGGTTTCACCACGGTGTACAGCAAAATGGTATTCCGGCACAACTTTAAAATCAATCCAGGACTGTGATACGTGGGATGACAGTCTGGGCTATGTAGACCCTGGCTGTGGTGCTCCATGCTAACACTTCAGTATTTCAAATACATGACTGTAGTGGGTCCTATAGGTCTTATAGTTAAAGGATGCACACAAAGGCAAATGATCTAGTAGGAGCAGCCTCGTGGCATCAGTCACTGCAAGCGTCAGTATGGAACACCTCACAGAACAGATTATTCTGGTGTCTATGCGTTCACCACCGAGGAGTCTGGCAATTTTGGAAACATTGTATTTTGGAAATATTTAGAAGCTTGCCATCTTATCATTAATCAGATTAAAAAGATCAGAAACAGATTTTATCTCCAAGTATCCAGTACAGAGGTGGGACATGTTTAGCCTAGCTTAGCACAAAGAATGGAGACAGGGGGAAACTGCTGGCCATGCTCAGTCCTAAGTGATACAATTCAGCTTCTAATAGCTCTAAAGCAAAACTGATATTGATGTTATCATCCGACTGTTGGTAAGACAGCAAACAAGAGTATTTCTCAAGTGTGTCAGCAGCGTATCCTAGGGAATCATAAAGTGACCGTTTTCAAGCAAATCCCAATTTGAGCTGCATAGAGCCTTTAGTGACAATGTGCGATCTCAAGATGGGATTGGTCTACTCAAACACGTACTAATGCCCAAAGGTCAGTGTTGCTGCTGCCCAGTGAAATTATCCAGTCAACAGTCTGATCCTGAACTACAGTATGAGCCCAGTAGTGTGGGAGATTAGTGAGAGCAGAGCAGGACAGCATTCTTTATCTTCAACCCATCTGACTCAAGACTCATTTCATTAGTAAATATTGCACTGTTACACTGCAAATGCACCGAAGGTCAACCAAGGAACTACTGACAATACAACCAAACACACACAAATATAAACCCACACTGATGAACTTGCCTGGGTTTCCTGCACTCAAAAATGCTGGGAAGGCAGAGGGTGTAACAGACAACATTAACCCACAACAATACAACAGAGAAATGAAGACATACTGTGGTTGACAGCATATGAAACAACAACACTAGCACACGAAGTCAGACTAAGATGCCGGATCCGAGCTCCGTTACTCACCGGCTGGTGAGGAGCATCACTGCTCCTGGTGGCAGACTTGGATTTACGCACATTCGACATGCTGAGAGGCAGCAACCCGAACCTGCAGAGGACAGAACATGGGGCATGAAATACTGTTTTTCTGATTATATGACCTTTGATTAAAAAGTAGAGATAGAGAGAAAGGTGCTACACAAGCACAGACCATTTACCATTTGATATTGGAGCTGAAGTTCCGCTAATAACCAGGCCTCTGCTGATACATGGCTCTAACTTTCAAATTGATTCCCTTTAACAGATGTACAACATCTTGGAATATGACTCTACAGTATGACACAAACTTACATGGTGGCAGACTATATAAGCAGTTACTAATTAACGCTAATTCCTTCTGGCTGCTGTCTGGTTCATGTGCTCTCTGCTAACCGGTGTCTGTACTCTGCCTTATGAGGGACAAGATATTTTACTCATTAACATCTCTCTACACCTGCAAGTGGATTGTGTGTTTTTGTAGCTCAGAGGGTAACATCACAGGGTATCATCTACAGCTGTTATTCAAAGGTGTCATATTTGCCTTAATGTTCCACAGAGTATCTGTGATCACTGTGAGCTAGTGTTCACCTCTGACCTGATCTGGCTGCTGGCCAGCGGCAGGATGTTAAAAGGTTCCTGGGAGTTTACGCTGCTGCTCCGTGAGGGAAACTGCTTCTCTGAGCCTGCCAGCAGCCCCAGCAGCACCTGGAACACACCATCACATCAAGCTCGTTCAACAACACTAGGAAACAGAGCAGCACCGTATAGTAGTAGAGACAAAAGAGGCAGAATGTAAATGCATGCAGTGGAAATGCCAAGCTACAACCAATGAAGCTCCAACTAAACTGTGTGTTTCTTTGTTGTGTGGGTTTGTGGTTGGGCCTAAAGTACCGAGGTCCTCTGGGACAGGCGGTTGAGGTTGGAGTTCAGAGGAGGTGTGAACACATCCAGGTCAAACGGATCGATGTAACCTTCCAGCCAATCGCAGACCTCACTGAATCTGGAGGACACACACCACAACGTTGACAGCTTTCAGAGACCTGTCTAATGCTGTCGGGTTTTTCATTTAAAGGGAGAATTACCAACCAAAACACAGAAACAAAACCGTGAGAAAATATCAAATGAAAGTTTGTGGAATTCAACTACAAATCATGAATACTTTTTCTAAAGCCATGATCACATTATCATTTTAAAAATGCCCGTGTTTGCTAATGTTTGCATTACTGACAATGTAGCTCTCCTATAAAATGCTTTTGATCCTCCATCTGTCTTCAGGAAATCAGGTGGTCTCGGTTAAAAAAGTGAGATCCCATCTTCTTCGCCACAGCAGACCATCTCTTTCCAACCTGGCATGGAGATCTGATGATCTGCACATTTGATTCGGCATAGGCTTTTTATGCCAACCCTCTTCCTTTATCCGGGCTTGGGACCGCTAATTAGGAATGCACTGGCTTGTGTATCCCCAGTGGCTGGGGAGCAATATGGGTTTCAGTGTCTTGCCCATGAACATTTAGAGTTGACTCAGTTGGCTACAGCGATATATTTATTGTTGGTGCAGGAAGTGAAAAGAGCACTTTCCACTAATTCTATAAATTAATATTTGAAGCATGAAACATTTTTGGAATTAGTTTATTTACATTGTGTCTAATTCAGGATAGGGTGTAATTATCCTTGTGTCTATTGGAATGGGTCCGACTGTGCCCGGGTCCTCTTCAGGTAGGGGTTCCTTTTTTAGAAAATGTATTTATGCTGGTTTGGGTAAGTTTTCCACAGATCCTTTAGGATCAGATCCAATATTTTCATGGCCCCTGGAGCAGTTTTCTGCTTTGCCAGGTTGGTACGCTACCCTTGAAGATAAAACACAAAAATGTCTGCATTTGATGAATTTGGGACAAAGGACGTTACCTGGGGTCTTGGTGGGATCGGGAGCTCTTGCCCTCCTCCTGTCTGCTTCCCAGTGTGGTGTTGAGGTAACGGAGGTCAAACAACAGCTGCAAAGCTCTGTTCTGAGTCATGGGGAATACACACTCCTGGAGGATGGAGGAAGAGCAAAAACAAAGCAGAGATATTCAGGAAGCTAATGGGCATCCTAATGAATAAAAACAGTCCACTACTCCCCTTCTCTTTTATCCTGTTGCCCTTCTGATGTCCTCCTTACTTTTTCTTCTTTGAACTCCTCCTTTTGCCAGTTACTAATGGGCCGTGTGAGATTATAACTGCTGTCTAACTTACCCCATGCCTTTCAGAGAGGACACAATCTGAAGACAAAATTGAAAGAAGAAAACTTGGGCCATTAAATCATGTCGACACAAACCAGCCCTTCTGTCTTTTGAACAGACTACGAAAATGTCAGTCAGACATGTCCCGCTGTGTTTATCTTGGGAAAAAATGATCTCACTATACCCTAATCTAGGCTCAAGTTTGTCCCTTCAGCAATCTATAGGTCACAAGACAAATGTTAGATCCATGTCAAGCTAACTAAAGGTTAGAGTTCAGGCTACAACACAAATCGCTGTGTGTGTATATGTGTGTTGTGTGTGTGTGTGCGTTACCCTGCTGCCTGCCTGCTGTGTGAGGCTGTGGTAGTGGTGCAGAGCCTGAGCCAGACAGGCCTGCAGCAGTTCCTGCAGAGTGGGCCGGGGCAGAGCGTGGCCTCCCACCCTGTTCACCTCCACACACAGCTGGAACAGCATTGACTGCACGAACCAAGACGGCTGCAGAAGACAGAAGTTTCAGATCAGATCGCTGAATGGAATCAGAAATCATTGTGCTCGCTGTCAGTTAGAGGCTGCGTTAAGTGGCTGACCTGGACTGGAAGACGGATTTTAGATGTGACATTGCTCCCCGATTCTGCTTCTTCTTGGATTTCCAGATCCTCCCAGTTTGTTGCTGTTGTTAGGATGGCACCGGCAGACTCGGCATGCAGTGCTGTGCCAAACTTATCCAGCAGAACCTGTCACAACAGCACTCAGTGTTACTAGGCAGGTCTTGAAACAATTCCAACATGATTTAAAGTTGCATTCATCGATATTTTGGGGGCCGCGCAACAACACAACAATGACACATTTTCCGCTTGTAATGTTGTTGTGGTTAATATGTTAGCATACAGTTGCCATTTTACAAAGCAGACAAAGAGCAACACCTGATGATTGTAAATTCAATATTACTCTCCTTTCAGCTCTGATTTTGACTCCACCAACTCCTGAGAAAATATCTGTCTTAATCTGTTAAATTCTGCTGTGTGTTTAATAGCTAGTCACTAACTCTGCTATGGTGGGTTTATCAGAGCAGCTGCCTGCTGTAGCTGGAAATTAAGCTGTCCAACCATTTCTGTGAGCTAAAGACTGTAGAGGGGGAATGACACTAATACTGATACTAAATTCCTGAAGAACATTAAGGTCACATGATGACATCCAAGTCATCCATTTGCTAAATGAACAACATGAGATAAAGTTGAGAGTGAACGCTAGTAATTAGAGATTGAGCTCAGATTATTTTTTTCCCCATATAATGCTAATGACGCCTTGTGCCTGTTGAATGTACAAATGTTTGCTAACACCAAAATGTTATAAGGTCAAAGTTTCACAATGTGAAATGGTTAGAGCCTGATTTTAGTGATGTAAAGGTATTTGCTAATCCCTGCTGAGTCTGGCCATATACGGGGAGAGATGGTAACCCCTGTCTCTGTTCAAAGGTGCTCTCTGGTGTCGAATGATAATGGTGTATGCGATCCTTGATTGGAAGATGCAGTTACACGCTCCAAAAAGCTAGTAAATGAACGTCTGTGCTTAGATTCAATTGTTACCTTTACTGTTCCAAAATAAAGACCTCTACAGTTTATTACCCCTCGCTATCCTAAATCTGAGTCTATGTAACAGACTGATCTGTTCTACAGAACAGACTTCATACTACATGCAGCAAATATCATTTCACATATATACATCTAGGTTTCTGACAGCGTCTGACTTTGGAGAGGGCGGAGCTCCAGATGCGGTACGCATCCATGCTGCAGTTGAGAAACTCCTCCTTCAGGCCTGCCCACGTCGCCTGGGCGGGGCTGACATCTGTTGCAGGCCTGGCTTTGCCCAGCTTCTTGCCCTGTCTGGGTGTTCCCTTCGCTGTGGCCTCGGCCCCGCTCTGTTTTCCCAGAATGCAATGCTTCAGGTTAGGGCAGAGTTCACCCATAGACTGGCACAGCCTGGCCATGAAAAGGACTGAACTGAGGCGGGCGGGGCTGGGGTCCGGTGAGGCTGTGGCCAGTTCAGAGCGGATGGAGGACAGGATGTGGTGAACACAGGCCAGGCAGCCTTCCCGTAAAGCCTCCTCCACTGCCGGCGAGTCCGTGAAGCGGTTAAAAGAGGACGCTGATGAGCTCTCAGTGGGACCCGATGAGGTGGCTGAGATGGAGTCAGACCCTGTTGAACACAGCGAGAAACAACATTTATCACTACTGCGGATGTGATGTTCTGTATACATTTACTAAAGGGCAGATCTAAATGCTGAACTGTGTCTGCAGCCATGCTAGCAGCGTTGAGCTAAATGCTAATGTCATTATTCTAATATGCTCATAATGACAATGTTAACATGCAGATGTTTAGCAGGTATATAAACATCATTACATTCTTAAGCATGTTTACTAATTAGCAGTAAACACAGCGTCCAGCTGAGACTGATGGGAATGTTATCCAATAGTTGTTGCTTTTCTACCCTCAACTGTCTATCTGCTGGTGGCACTGGAGTAAAAGTCAAGTGATCGACACTGAGTCAAAATCTGTCACTGGACATGTGAAAATTAGGACCCGCTGGGAAATTCCCCTGAGATTCTTCTGGAAAGTACAAATGTGTGGACAGCATTTCCTGGAAATCAATCAAGTAGTTCTTGAGATATTACTCTGCAGGACTCAACACTCAAGTGGGTTTAGCATGGCAGGCTAGTTGGGCTGGCTAACGCTAGCATTTTGCTGGCTATATTGCTAGTTAACTTGCAAGTTATAGCACCTCTGCAATTAGCCCCATTAAACAGTCATAATGCCATAACTCTTTCAGCACCACCTGTATCGTGAGGAGAGAACTGTGATTTATCGGCCAAACTTCGGGCTGGGCCGATAAATGTTGAATCAGTTCTGCGCTGGTGTTATTTGCCAAAAAAAAAGAAAGAAAGAATGTGAAAGAAGGTTATATTAAAGGCCATTTCATAAATGTGTATGATTTAATTAGTGCTTATTCAAAGACAGTGTAATGAGGGGCAGAGTGCCTTTAAAACTATTCTATTTTTTTATAATGAAGATGTCTTTGTTTCCCTGGCACAAAAGTGGGGATAAAAACAACAAAAACAATGTCGGTATCGGCCAAATTGTACAGTAGATGAATGCCAGTGGAAGACAATGACGACCTCAGCCTCAGGCTACATGACTGATCGGCCCGATTAGTAACAGGTGTTCTGCATTCAGAACTACACCACCCCATGGAGACTAGGTTGGGACTGAACACGCAATCCCTGTCCTAAGGAAGACTAGCACACAGTAGATAAGATTGTACTGCCCGTACCCAAGGGCGTCCCTTTGTGCTGAAAAGTGGTGGGGACATAAGGGCTCAGATGAGGGGCATGATGATACATTTGGGTCATGAGACGTGAGGATGCACGAGAACAAGACATTTTTTGCAGTGTTTTGAAGAAATATTTGATGCTGAAATGTATGAGTGGGGTTCTTCGGGTCCTCCCCTAGAAGATTTTGAGCATTAAACTCATAATTTTCTGCAGTCTGGAGAAATTATCTGCTCTTAGGGTATTTTTTATATGAAGGGAAACTCTTTAAATTGCATTGCATGTTTTCATATTGTGCAAATGAACCTTTCTCAAAGCATTTTCATTTGTTAGTTAACATTTCTTAGTGCAAGCTATTTTTCAGAACATTTTTAACAAATACTTTCAAAAAGTGGTGGGGACAAGGGCTGGGTGATTAATCTAATCGCAATCGAGACGCCGTCTTGTGCAATTACATAACCGCAAAAAGTGTGCGATTTAATAAAACAGAAAAGCTGCATGTGACACTCTCTTCTCTGTGTGCGCTGCAGTCTGCACATTATCTCCGCCCACACCGGGCTCTTGCATGTGGCTCTACAAACATATGGGCCTACTGTCCAATCAGAAAAATGATTCATGGTCAGTGTGCAAGTAACTTTTAAGATAACAGCCTACCATAGACCCCCCCTCCCCGCCCCACCGCTAATCGTTAAAAACATAGTTGGACTAGTCACCGGAGCAACGAGAGAATTGCCGGTCCCTCTATGACAGAGACAGAGAGACATCGTCAGCAGCTGAAGCGGACAGACTGGGAAGAAAACTGGGAGAAGATGAGGAAGGTTTGGTTTTGGCTCGCTGCCATTTTACATTAGCTGTATCGGTGCCTTTTGTTGTTCAACTTTTCATAAAGCCGACGTGCCTGTTAGTCAACCGACCAATCACAGCCTGGATGGGGCGGGACATTAAAAAAGGTTTGACGTACTACAGCAAACTTTCAAATGATGAACAATATGATTATTGACAAGTTAGTTAGAGCATTAACAAATTAGAGACCGATGTAGAGCCTTTTTCTTGCACAAGGTTTAAATAAAAACCACAGAAATTAAACAGCTGTAACTGGATTTAATATTCAACTAGTGGTAAAATAAGTGGTAGAATAGTATTCTATTATATGAAATTATAATGAATGCAGTAATTAATATAG
Organism: Micropterus dolomieu; assembly: GCF_021292245.1. Lineage (NCBI taxonomy): Eukaryota > Metazoa > Chordata > Actinopteri > Centrarchiformes > Centrarchidae > Micropterus > Micropterus dolomieu. The sequence goes on along the minus strand of NC_060151.1, from coordinate 1,843,533 downwards.
CTATTATTGTTATTCTTACAGTATAGTATTAACTGAACATTATAGGCTACTCTTTATTTAATGTTATAATATTATACCAATACACTGATGTATACTAGCTCCTCCTCCAGGTTGTAGATAGAGTCTCTGCAGTGGACAGATGTAGATTTAGCCAGAGCCAGGATGCCAATATTTGCTCCGTCTAGCCGCCTCCTCCGTAGACCAACATGCTCCCTTAGTTCTGTTTTACTAGTTACTGATATAAATATTGTTTATCGTTTAACTTTGTTCAAAAACACATTTCAAAATGTCAGTATTTTGTGCTTTTTCCTGGATAATCAAGTAAGTAGACTCATATTAGCATTTGTTCCATTATAATCGAATCACAATCACAATCGCAAATTGCAATATTGTTCACAATAATCGCAATATGACTTTTTCTCCAAATCGTGCAGCCCTAGTGTGGACATGTCCCCAGTGTCCCCAGTGTCCTCAGTGTAAATGACACCTATGCCCTTACCTGTATCCTGGGAGGGAAGGTAGTGCTGGAGGTCATCCAGTCTGACCTTTAGCTTAGCATCCATGAAGGAGCAGAAGTTTTGAACACAGGGTGTCAGGGCCTGGGTCTTCATGGCAAGGCTACTCCTCTGGTGCTGCTGCCCCCGCTGGGTCACGCTGATCCAGCCTGCATCGCTCAGCAGGTCCCCCGGAGACTCGGACCACAGGAAGGAGGCCACATCTGCCTCGTACTGCATCCCACGGCTGGAGCCAGGGTTGGTACCTGAAGAAGTATAGATGGTCTGGCCCCCCTCCAAATCCCTCACAGCTGAGTTGAGGAGCTGAATGGAGCTGGCTGAGATGGCTTCAGTTTCTTCTTTGGTGATGGCCTTGGGGAATGAGCAGAAGGAATCACTGGAATATTACAATATGTACAATTTTTTAAACTGCAATAATAACTGTGAAGCCAGGAGCACTGACCTGCAGGCGCTGAAGGAACAGCTGCTGGAGGAAGTCATCCCAGACAGCCAGGGGGCGCTCCAGCAGCCGCTGGCACACAGTGCTCCAGTGCTGACTGATGGAGTCGGTGGACAGGAGGTCCCACACAGCGTCTCTAATGGCTGCCAACCCCTTCAGGGTCTTCACATAGACCAGAAGGCTGCCAACGCCACGGCAGATGTCCTCTTTACAGCTGAGAGCAGAAGAAAGAGTCCAAAGGCTTTTTAATTAGCTATTAACAGAAAACCAATCAATGATTGTTTTGATGATTGATCATTTTTTACAAATCCAAAAGAATGGAAAACACCTTCATACTTCTGTTTCAATCAATAAATATATAGTAAATTCTCAAATACTGGAGACGTCGCAAATAATATAGGCCGGGTGAAAAGCATGTGAAATGACCTGAAATAACACAGGGCACATGGGAAATTCAGCATGATGTGCATTTCCACAGCACTAATTTCATCATGATGGAACAGAGTCATGTCATACTCACCGCTCTGCTACTCTGAATTTCTCTTTTCAACAGAAATACTGTTTCAGTCATTCATTCCAGTTGCTTTTACTTTGTGGTTTCCTAGCTGCTGCCAGCAAAGGGAGGGATTATGCCCAACGAGCCACCGCAACGTGTTTCATGGGGAACATCTGAGCAGCAAGAAGTGTTTAACTGCAGCTAACAATGATCAAACGGCAGAGCAGAAGGGATTGAAAATGAGGAATGAACGAACAAAGTAATTCTATTAGTGAAGAGAGGCTCAGAGCAGCAGAGGGTGATGTGACACGGCTCTGTTGTTCTGATGGAATTAGTGCTGTGGAAATGTGCATTATCAATTTATCAAGACAGCAGCTAAACAGAGGAGCTGAGTTTGCATTAACCGGGGAAGAGGGGAAAATGTGATTTAAAGGCCTGGTTCTGTTTGCTGTTGAGCTAAAGAGATGCCACTGTATATGAATTACAGTAATCACAAAGCAGAAGAATTATTTTACAAAGCTGCATAAGAGAGCCAGCAATCAGGCTATAAACTGGAAGTGATATCCTTTTCTCTGCTTCGTTATAAATCCACCTCTGTGAGAACAGCAGGAGCCTGACTCCTGACAAAAATCACTCAAGCAATCTCTAATAACTAGTCATTTATGTCAAACTATGAAACACACGTAACACAGTGCAGTGTCCTGATTGGTTAGCGCTTACGTATCGATCCAATGCTGCAGGGTGTCCCGGAGCTGCTCTCTCTGGATCGGCTGAGCCAGGGTGCGAAGGGCGGGCTGGAACTCAGTGAGGGAGGGAGGCAGGTACTTGAACCAGCTGCCTGTACTCGTCTCTTCCTGCAACACCCTCCTGCCTTTAGCTACGGGGAGAGATGGATTGATGGGCTCACGTTTTTCTTCATCTCTGGATTTTTATGCTTCAGTAAACACACACTTACTGTTAACTCTGATTTTCATACTTTCCACTTCCAGTGCATTTGAAGACATACTGTATTTAAACTCCTTTAATGCAATTGGTGCATAAAAACACTCCTCTTCTTCTAGAGTCATAATTCAGTCAAATCTGAACATACAGATGTCACACATATAAAGCAATGAGCATTAGTCTTTCTTCTGATAAAATGAAATGTATCCATAAATCTGCTTAGACATCACACTCTAAATTCACATTCTTTCTAGTTTTTCTTCAGTATTAACAGTGCAACATGGTTCTCACCCCTCTAGAACAATAGAGAAATAAAACTTATTTAATTTTCTAGATAAAAAACAAAACTGACCCCAAACATGTATAGTACAACTGATATGCCTAATAATGGCACGTCTGAGTAGCCTACTATATTCTAAAAATAACAGGCTAAGACATGAAGTGCCTAATCCAAAAGCCTGTTAAGGGAGTGGAAACCCAGCTCAAACAGCTTACGGGTTATAGGGAAAAATAAAAGATCATTTCTGTCTAAGACCTGTTTAAATAGCTCTCAGTAAGGAAACAGTAAAGGCAGCCTGACCTCCGGGTCATCCCAGCTGTTTACCTGCAGGTGTGGTGGAGGTGACGTTCTCCAGGATAGAGAAGAGCATACCACAACTCAGAGCTCCCTCCCCCGGCCTAGGGCCTCCCTCTGGGGGCAGGTAGAAGACGGCATAGGCCTGGAACAGAGTGGTGACCAGCAGCTCCACCAGGCTGCACACCTGGGCCTTGATCCCTGCACCTGGACCAAATACGCATGTTTTTGTCAACTTTTCTGATGGGTCATTGTTGCTTCACTTCCAAAATAAGGATACTGCAAACAACACGTCCTGCTCTGCTTTACAGCAAAAGCCTTCAAGCAACATTTCTTGCTTCATGACTTTTGCATAAAAATATTATTATGGCGTATTTTAAAGTGCATACAAAGAGGATAGTCTAGACCTGCTCTTTATTTGAAGTGCAAAGAGATAACTTAGCTGGATTTGAACTGAACACATGTTGACTTTGGTAGAATACCATGCTGTGGTTGGTTGAGCAGCTGGTGGATGGAGGCCTTGCGGGCCAGCAAGAAGTCGGCCAGGGCCTGACGTGGTGAGCTGTCCTCCAGGAGCATGGTGGACACCAGGGCCTCAGCAATGGCCTGGTCCGACACCGCACGGCCCAGCAGGAGAGACCTGCTGTCCAGGAGAATGGTGGATCTGCAAGAAGACAGACTAGTTACTTTGCTTGCTTACTGGATCTAGTTCTGTCTGCTGCAAGTGGATCCATTTCTTTTGGGTCTGAGGCCTAGGGTTTCTCTATTAGAATCACTACCCCCCAAGCAGAACTTTCACTAGATGACATTATGTCTCCCCAAAGACACAAGTAAGAAAAACCCAGTACCTGAAGTGTCCGGTGGTGGCTACTTGCCGTACCAGGATGGGGAAGCGGGCCAAGATGGGGCTGTAGTGGCCCCCTGTAGCGGCATCCAGCTGCAGCAGACTGTGCAGGTGGCAGCAGAGTAGGTAGAGCTGGGTGGCCTGGAGGTACTGGGATGCCTCCATGGCGCTCCAAATGCGCTCAGGGATCTCCAAGAGGAGCTTGATCTGAGAGGCCATGGTGTAGAACTTCTCCTGCCACTGCCTCTGGCTCTGCAGCAGACACACACTGCATAGTTACGTACAAGTCCAAAAAGACTTCAGGTAACATGTGTAGGGAGAGGGAGAAGCTCAAACACAAGACGATGTGGTGACAATGTGGTGGTGTACACGAACATTAGGAGGTGTGAGATGTGTGCTCATTTCGGGTCATCATGTGAGAGTAAAGAATCCTCTATAAAGCTGACTGTGGTTTAAACTTAGTGCATTCCACTGTCTATATTAAGGAGGTATGTCCTCAAATTTCATTAAAGATAATGTTATTTAACGGAGCTCATCTGGCTCTGACGCAGGTTCAACACCTGTAGTCAGGTGAGCAGCCCACCTCCTGTCTGCAGCTGCTCGCGCTGGGCTTGCCCTGCTTCAGCCTGAGGCAGTACTGGTGCATGTCCTGGATGGACTGGACGACGCTCTCCGAGCACTGCCTCATCTCTCCGATGGTGTCCGCGGCGTCGATCAGGTCCCGGTACCGCTCCCCCACCATCTGCCTCAGCTCCTCCTTCTTTTGCTCGATCTCCCCGCGGACTTTGCGTTCGATCCGGCGGATCTCCTCGGTGTTGTAGCGCTCGAAGAGTACCGCCGGGTCCTTGATCTCCGAGACCCGGAGAGCCAGCGCAGGGTCCTCGGCCATCGCGCCTCCAAAACAACTTCGGATGCTATAGGACCTCCAACCCGGAAGACCTGCAGTACTCCACTTCCTGCCTCCACGTAAGCAAAAATGTGACGACAAC
>NC_060151.1:1835466-1838634 GCF_021292245.1 Micropterus dolomieu | reverse complement strand
TAGCTGGATTTGAACTGAACACATGTTGACTTTGGTAGAATACCATGCTGTGGTTGGTTGAGCAGCTGGTGGATGGAGGCCTTGCGGGCCAGCAAGAAGTCGGCCAGGGCCTGACGTGGTGAGCTGTCCTCCAGGAGCATGGTGGACACCAGGGCCTCAGCAATGGCCTGGTCCGACACCGCACGGCCCAGCAGGAGAGACCTGCTGTCCAGGAGAATGGTGGATCTGCAAGAAGACAGACTAGTTACTTTGCTTGCTTACTGGATCTAGTTCTGTCTGCTGCAAGTGGATCCATTTCTTTTGGGTCTGAGGCCTAGGGTTTCTCTATTAGAATCACTACCCCCCAAGCAGAACTTTCACTAGATGACATTATGTCTCCCCAAAGACACAAGTAAGAAAAACCCAGTACCTGAAGTGTCCGGTGGTGGCTACTTGCCGTACCAGGATGGGGAAGCGGGCCAAGATGGGGCTGTAGTGGCCCCCTGTAGCGGCATCCAGCTGCAGCAGACTGTGCAGGTGGCAGCAGAGTAGGTAGAGCTGGGTGGCCTGGAGGTACTGGGATGCCTCCATGGCGCTCCAAATGCGCTCAGGGATCTCCAAGAGGAGCTTGATCTGAGAGGCCATGGTGTAGAACTTCTCCTGCCACTGCCTCTGGCTCTGCAGCAGACACACACTGCATAGTTACGTACAAGTCCAAAAAGACTTCAGGTAACATGTGTAGGGAGAGGGAGAAGCTCAAACACAAGACGATGTGGTGACAATGTGGTGGTGTACACGAACATTAGGAGGTGTGAGATGTGTGCTCATTTCGGGTCATCATGTGAGAGTAAAGAATCCTCTATAAAGCTGACTGTGGTTTAAACTTAGTGCATTCCACTGTCTATATTAAGGAGGTATGTCCTCAAATTTCATTAAAGATAATGTTATTTAACGGAGCTCATCTGGCTCTGACGCAGGTTCAACACCTGTAGTCAGGTGAGCAGCCCACCTCCTGTCTGCAGCTGCTCGCGCTGGGCTTGCCCTGCTTCAGCCTGAGGCAGTACTGGTGCATGTCCTGGATGGACTGGACGACGCTCTCCGAGCACTGCCTCATCTCTCCGATGGTGTCCGCGGCGTCGATCAGGTCCCGGTACCGCTCCCCCACCATCTGCCTCAGCTCCTCCTTCTTTTGCTCGATCTCCCCGCGGACTTTGCGTTCGATCCGGCGGATCTCCTCGGTGTTGTAGCGCTCGAAGAGTACCGCCGGGTCCTTGATCTCCGAGACCCGGAGAGCCAGCGCAGGGTCCTCGGCCATCGCGCCTCCAAAACAACTTCGGATGCTATAGGACCTCCAACCCGGAAGACCTGCAGTACTCCACTTCCTGCCTCCACGTAAGCAAAAATGTGACGACAACTGAGTATGATGTGCTTATTGGTCATCAGAGAACGGTGCCGCCTACCCACTCCCCTAGCCAATCAAATCATCCCAATGTACATCATGAGAAAACCTGCTGAAACACTGAGTTAACTGAATTACAATGAATTCATTAATCATTGAGGTGCTATAGTCACATTTAAAGAGGTTACCTCCCCAAACAAAGACTCAAAAGAGAAGACTAAATCATGGCGGCATGTGTGCTGACTCAGCAGGGATGATATTCCATGAGAGAAGTTGATCTACAGGAGGAACAGATCTGAAAGCAGCACAGAATGCCTGAGAGTTTTAGAATGCTCACCTTCTACCTGAATTTTTCCTTTAAGTTTCCCTTTACATAAATAAATCTCCACCATATTTTGATGCAGAAAAGGCAGAAACTGGTGCAGAATGCTCAGGATTTTCTGGGAGAGGATGCACCACCCCTGCTCAATATATGTAGCTTCAGTGTTGCTCCAACAAAACCTACACATCACAAAATACATTTCCACTGCATTTTCTTGAGTTGACATATTTCATGGCATATAAAACACTCTCCTTTGAATAAGAGATTTTGATTGATATGGTTACTCCACAAAAATGATATACACTAGTAAAAAGTTCAGAATTCATTCAGAAATCCAGAATCTATGATGTCTCGTACCTCAGGGAAAAGTCTGTGACCTGAGGCTTCAAGCTTCCACATCACACTAAGCTGTACACTGAACCATGATTGGCTCCCAGCTAGCTGTGATGTCATAAAACCCCGCTGGCCGACAGCAGATCATGAATACAGTCTCACACATAAAGTACATCATTCTGCACAGCGAAGCTCAAACATCACAGCAAGTTGGACATTCTACCCGAAATGTACATTATCTGTCCTGGAGTTGTTACAGTACATAAAACTTGCATAATCCAAAAATGTCTAAAAACTGACTGGATGGTTGATTTCTGTGAGTTGTTCTTTAAAGGAATATGTTATTCATTAGGGTCTCAGATATTTTTTTATTTATTAAAAATACTTTTGAAAACTACAAATCCTGAAAATTGGACTGTCCTCACAGCTCCATCTTTCATAGTTTTGTTTTGATAAAAACAGTAAAACACAGGGCCTGACCGCCTTGTGACACGACCTGACAAATGAATGACATTGTTCCTTTCATTACCTTTCTGATAAATAACATGTATTAAACGCGGGCCATAGTAAAACATTATTTGAATAAATAGACATTACACTATAAATTTGAAGCTTTTTATGCTCATAGACAAACGTTTTGAATTATATTTAGTCCAGAATACAAGAGCCACTGTCACTGGCTGAACATAACTAAATTAGTCTAATGTTACATTAACATTAAAATCACTATAAGAAATTAAAATAGGAATGTTTACCAATACTTAATTAAAGAACACAAACATATCTTGTCCTGCATGTCAGTCCTGTCACATTAAATATTTTGATAAAAAATGTCATATTTGAGATAATATTGATTTTTTTTTTTTAACTGTGTAGATGAAGGTGGTGGAATATACCCATGTTTTTGTAAAATATCCTATGTTAAAGTGCCTGCGGTTATTCTGGACTTTCCATTCACTACATTCGACCAAAAAGTTGCTTATATTTCTCATAGAAATTACAATACCATGTTAGATACAATCAGGGACATGTAATCAATAAGAAAATACTATTTGTTTCAAACTAATTCATTAGAAAACCATTCTAAAGTATACAAATTTGTCTGTGACAGGGCCTGACAATTTAGGTGTGAAAC
>NC_060151.1:1816181-1835366 GCF_021292245.1 Micropterus dolomieu | reverse complement strand
ACTAGTAAAAAGTTCAGAATTCATTCAGAAATCCAGAATCTATGATGTCTCGTACCTCAGGGAAAAGTCTGTGACCTGAGGCTTCAAGCTTCCACATCACACTAAGCTGTACACTGAACCATGATTGGCTCCCAGCTAGCTGTGATGTCATAAAACCCCGCTGGCCGACAGCAGATCATGAATACAGTCTCACACATAAAGTACATCATTCTGCACAGCGAAGCTCAAACATCACAGCAAGTTGGACATTCTACCCGAAATGTACATTATCTGTCCTGGAGTTGTTACAGTACATAAAACTTGCATAATCCAAAAATGTCTAAAAACTGACTGGATGGTTGATTTCTGTGAGTTGTTCTTTAAAGGAATATGTTATTCATTAGGGTCTCAGATATTTTTTTATTTATTAAAAATACTTTTGAAAACTACAAATCCTGAAAATTGGACTGTCCTCACAGCTCCATCTTTCATAGTTTTGTTTTGATAAAAACAGTAAAACACAGGGCCTGACCGCCTTGTGACACGACCTGACAAATGAATGACATTGTTCCTTTCATTACCTTTCTGATAAATAACATGTATTAAACGCGGGCCATAGTAAAACATTATTTGAATAAATAGACATTACACTATAAATTTGAAGCTTTTTATGCTCATAGACAAACGTTTTGAATTATATTTAGTCCAGAATACAAGAGCCACTGTCACTGGCTGAACATAACTAAATTAGTCTAATGTTACATTAACATTAAAATCACTATAAGAAATTAAAATAGGAATGTTTACCAATACTTAATTAAAGAACACAAACATATCTTGTCCTGCATGTCAGTCCTGTCACATTAAATATTTTGATAAAAAATGTCATATTTGAGATAATATTGATTTTTTTTTTTTAACTGTGTAGATGAAGGTGGTGGAATATACCCATGTTTTTGTAAAATATCCTATGTTAAAGTGCCTGCGGTTATTCTGGACTTTCCATTCACTACATTCGACCAAAAAGTTGCTTATATTTCTCATAGAAATTACAATACCATGTTAGATACAATCAGGGACATGTAATCAATAAGAAAATACTATTTGTTTCAAACTAATTCATTAGAAAACCATTCTAAAGTATACAAATTTGTCTGTGACAGGGCCTGACAATTTAGGTGTGAAACGCTTTTAAAAATGTATTTTATTCAAAAATAAAAACATGCTGAGATGGCATGATATGCGTTTCCCGTAGTTTAAAGTGTCTCCCATATTACTCAATGTTCAGATTAAAGAATAAGATCTATTTTTCTCCAAGGTATTTAGAAGTTAAGCAAAATGCAATTTTGAGTGAAGGGGACTTTACTGATACAAGTAACTAAGAAATCCACACATACACAATCCACCTGGTTTGATTTACCCTTTAACTGATTTCAATTTGTCTTTGTTTTATTCTTTCAAAGAACAAAAAAAGGCACTGATTTACATTAGTGGTAAGTGGTTATATAATCTGTGCTAGAATAAATAAATAAGATGTGATATAGTGATATATTATTATTATAATATATTACACAATATATGTCACATAAGATACAAGTACAAGTACAGAGCATAATGTTTTTGTGCCCCCACTAAGTTATCAAACGGGCCATTTCCTGTGTTTTTGGCTGTATTAAAGGGAGACTAAAGGGCAGAGTAACCATCTGACATGTTGTTTTTTTTGTGGTTTGGGGCAACTTAGCAGGCTGTGTGTAGATAAATTAGGTGTTATTTACAGGTTTTGATTCAGTTTTTTCTGGCACTTGTGTATTGAGTAGCATTCACATTAAATGACAGCTCATTATACAACCCTGTGTAAAGTCAGTCCAAATTATGTGAAGGTAAATCAGAATTTTGACTTACTATGAGTATTTTTTTTTTAAATCCATAACTTCTCATCTGTTTATTTCTTTACCTGGTGGAAATGGTCTTCCATACAAAGTAACAGAACAGGAACATGTTACCTGTCAGCAGGTACAAGAACACACTTTTCTAGAAGGTTATATTCGTTCCTCTCCATCAGTCTGCGTTCGTCCTATGAAAACAGAGGTGGGATCATGACACAGGAGTAGGCTGTTTGATTTACATGCACACAGGTAGGATCCATCCAGCGCGTCACTGGAACCAGGTGCGTCAGGTAGACTTTCGTACCCGGAAGGAAATAGACTAAAAACAAGCGACTCTTTACAGGTAAGTTACCTGCAGCTCCGAACAACGTTAAAATAAAACACTACAGTTTTAAACATAGCGTTTTGGATTGTTGTGTGTTAAAATGTTAATTCTTTTGTCACATTTGGAACACTTGTGCGTGAACGAAGGCCGAAACTATGATGTAATGATTTCGCCTAGCAGCCAACACAAAAGGAAGAGCGTTGAGTTATCTGGCGAATAGCAAGATCCAGAAAATATGTGTTTGTGAAGGCAGAGTCATGGGGAGCAACCTGCAGGAGCAGTTCAGCGACCAGTTCAACGATGTGGTTTCCAGACTGCAGTCCAAGCAGTTGTTCCAGTCTGACTGGGACATCGCCTCTTTTGCAATCTTCTTCATCTTCATCGGTGAGTAAAGTGGAAGGAAATTCTGTAATGAATAACTTCTAAGCATCAGGGCTCAGATTCATAAACCTTTTTTTTTAATGAAGACAGATGCAAAGCAGAGCGTTTAGATTTTAAGATTCCCCACAACCTCTTCAGCCTCAGTACAAATCGTGGATGGTCTGGAGGAATCCAAATGAGAATCCTTTCAATCCAAAATATTTTTTCTGAGATCATACAGATTTTATTTACATGAAGGTGAAGTCGGTGTTCACCAGAACAATATTCTGTATTTCCTGTGGTCCACAAGACAAACAAAGACATTACAGACAGTTCACATTACTGTCTCAAAATGTCCCCTCTTTGTCTTTGTCACTGGATGCATGTCTTTCTTTGAGACATTCCTCCAGTGACCCAGCGGGGGGTGTCAGATATCTGCTGCAGCTGACTGAATGGTATTCATCAAATCTCCTAAAAGAGTTTTACAAAAAGTCCTGATTCACGTTTCACACAGCACCACAGAATAACACTCATGGAAAATATGAATAAAAGACTCCTATACTAAAGACAAATGTCTCCTACTGTAGAACTGCCCGTTTGGCCACAACATTTCATCTAGCTCACATGTGATAGGTGGCCTTACAGTACACAAAACAACCCTCCACTAAATGTCTGTGCTGTGATGTCCACATGAGCAGCATGGAGGCCCTGTCGTCCTCCCTATGTCTCTGCCTTTGTGTCCACATCCCCCTCTGACCAAACCCTCACATGCAGTCTACTTTCACATGTTCCTTCTGTATGAGCAGCCTGCCAGCTCCATAACTGCATCACTGATTATGCCGTAAGCAACAGAGGAAAACTGTAACATCAGCCTGCACAGATGTTATTTTAATAATCCTCATGTCCCACTTTGTACCAAAAGGTAACAAAGTATTAATGTTATTTGGAAGCATTGATTTAAAGCAGGGGGCAGACAGCAGGGCTGTTGTAACCTTTGCGACTATATTGGATGGTTTTCAAGTCAAGCCAGCACTGCAGCATGTGGTCACTACTGTAGAGTCACTGTTTTACAACATGTTGCACTTTCTAGGAAATGGAAATGTTTTTTCCTCATGGATGTGTCTGGGATGTGTTTAGGTCCCCATGTCGTGAAAAGGAACGCCATACACTGTCATCATTTTGACTCGGGGTAGCCCAAAGGTTCCTTCAATCCCTGGCTCCTCTAGAGAGAGTTTCGAAGGGTCCTTGAGCAAAACACTGAACCCCCCCCAACTGTTCCTGATGGCACCTCAGTGAATAAATGTGTGTGAATGGGTGAATGCTGGCAGGCGTTGTAAAGCGCTGTGAGTGGGGGGGAAGACAAGAAAAGCGCTATATTAATGCAGTCCATTTCCTGTATCCAGATAACCGTCTCAGGATTGTCTCAGGCAAGAGACATTACTGTAATTAATACTGCTTACATTAGTGGATAAAGGGGTACTACTGAATATGCTGTCAAAAACCTGACTTCTGTAGTGTCACACTGACAAAACATATAAGAAGGAGTCCAAGCACAGTAAAATACCCAATGTACCAAATGTAGGAAATGTACAGGTCACTCAGCATCAGGAAACCCGCCTGAGTCCAGGTTCTGCTCGAGGTTCCTGACTGTTAAAAAGGAGTTTTTTCTTACCACTATCGCCAAGTGCTTGTTCATTGCGGGAACTGTCTTTTTTGCAACCTGTCCAAGCGAGCCCTGTCATACAGTATGCTAGAAAACAGCTTTTGCACATTGGGTGGCTTTTCAAGGGACTCCAATAGTTCATATATAGCTTCCGTGGACGAATTTCCTCCTCCCCCCTATTTGTTTCACTGGTATGCAGTGTTGCATTATCTCATAAGTGCAAAACTCCAGATGCCCATTCCTCAACAGTACCCTCCACTGAAATCTTCTGTTTGACTACTTATTTCTTAAAATGTTTCCATTGCAAAAAAATGGAATACCATTATACCTTTAAATAGCATTATGAGACCCTGCATCATTATTTACCAATTTTAAAAAGGGCTGGGCAATATGTAAAAATGATTTTTGCTCCTGAGTGAAAGTTGAAGAAACCAGACACAATAAAGCTCTAAACTCTGTGTGCTCTCTCACTGTTGTTAGGTATGGTTCTGCTGCTGGTCATCCTGGTCCTCATCCGCTGTTGCTGCTGCTGCTGCTGTGATGATGAGAAGGTAAACACGCATACAGGAGAGAACTGAAGGGACACACACACCGCTGTTGTAGTGAGGACGGGAAAGCTGAACACTCAGAGCTCAGATGCCGTCTCCTATTTCAAGTTCTAAAGGCTGATGTTTGGGCACACTGCCTTCTTCAGAATGAAAACCAACAGTCACCTGACTGACATTTAGACTATTCTAACTAGGACAGGTGTTTCAAATCAGAGATCTGTATCACTCCCTATTTACTCTCTCCCATTTTATTTGTATATCTCTATTCTGAGTGTCCACTATATAGTGCCTCAATGGAGAAAAAGTAGTGTCACTACTGTTTGCTAACAATGCCCCAATGTGTTGTATTTTTATGGATTGAGTTTGAAGAAACGGCCCAGTGTTTAACAGAGGGTGTGATTTCAGACGCAGCCATAAAGAGACCATTCATAACCAAGGAAACGTGTCCACAGATCATAGAACCAACCAGCCAAAGTAGGGAAATACAAAATATTTTAGTTTTATTCAATTTGGTAGTGAGTACACAAAATACAAATCTGTATCTGAGCTCAACATACAGTGTTTAAATGGAAAGTTTGACATTCTTGGGAAATACTTTATTCACTTTCTTGATGAGGGCTAGTTTAGAAGATAATACCACTCGTGTGGTAAGTTTAGTATAAAGACAGAGGGAAAACCACTAGCCTGGCTCTGAATCCACGTCCTTACCACACTGGCAAGTCAACCTCATTCCCTATGTAGCAAAGACAGGACCATTCCGACACGTATTCCTGCCATTCTCGGTGCAGACATGTAACCACCTTAGAGAAAACCAAGTGATCCTGTTATGTAGTGAAATGACCTGAAACTGAGCGGAGGTCATTTAGGACTGTGTTCTGCTAACACCGGCAGTGTCATATCAAAGAAAATGATCCCTTTATGCTTCATCCACAGCCTCGGAGACAGAAGGTCGGCATAGAGAACATGGCTCTGGAGCCCTGACAGCTGAACTGCACTGATCCACGTACAGTGAAGGATGATGAAGCTAGACACAGAGCCTTATAGTTTCACCCCTGTGCCAAAGCAGAAGTTTTAATTTTACTTGTCTGTAAACAACACATGCTCTTGTTCAAAAATCACTGCTATGGGGGCTTTATTGCTAGGATACCACAGAGCAGCTGGAAACACTGAGCGCCTCTGTAGATTAGAATGTCCCTTCTTCTTATTTTGTTTGTTGAAAGCATGTTAACATTTCAATGAGATGGTTTTACTTGGTAATAAATAAAAATAAAGTACTTAAAATGTAAGCTTGGCTCTGTTGATGTATTGGTGTATCCCATCTCATCATGCAGACACAAAAACATTTATGGAGGACAAAGTGCACCAGCTTATGAAGGCATAAATAATTAAACAGGAAATGAATGTTTTTGTGATGTTCTGAGGACAGCAGGAAGGTTTACAGGCCCCGTAAACTGCTGCCCTGCTCTCTGTGGGCTAAAAACAGCTCAGTCACTGCTTTTATCATTAATCTTTCACTCTTGTGAAACCCAGAGTAGCATTTGTTTCTGAATGAATATTACTGAGGATTTCCGCAACAAAATCCCTCCTTTGACACATCATCAGCATGTTTCTGTGCAGAGAGCTCCGTGATATGCCAGTTCTTCTTGCACACTGTCCTGGAGAAATGCATCCTGAATTCAGTAGTATTGATGCAGACCTAAGGTATACAGTACTGTGCTTTAGAAGAATTGATGCTGTGTTGAACGCTAAGGGTGGTCACAGCAGATTAGATTTGTCTTCTGTTTACTCAATTTGCATTTGATATTTGATAAATACAATCTATTATATATATATTTTTGAAAGCATTCTTACTTTACAGCATTTTTTTTATAAAATGTGTAAAATATATAAATAAACTAACAATGTGATGAATAATTGAAGAAATGATTCACTCACTATTCTCAAATGTATTTTTCAGGACTGAATTTTATTGAATATTATTTTGATTTCAAAAGAGCAAGGGAAACATGCAGCAGCGTGAACATTGTTAGACATTTTTATTTGCATATTGAAAGTATCCTGATTGTGACGAGTCAGCACAAGCTCTGATACAGCTCTGTACTGACATGTTGCTCCTTTAAAATGGCCTTTACCCAGAATTCCTGTCAAGACAGCTTTGTGCAACTGATGAATTTACACATGTAGTCTAGTAGTTTTAACTCTGACGAGTAGTTTGCAGTAATTAAGTACATTTACTCAAGGACTTTACTGACTGACAGTTTTGAAGTACTTGTACTTCACGTATTTACTTAACTTTAGTATTTTAATTTGTCTACTCGACCACATTTCAGTAAAAAATATACTTTTACTGCCCATTTATTTTACAGCTCTAGTTACTCCAATAGTTACTTTGCACATTAAAATGTTAATTTAAAACATAGATACGATGCATGGTTATAGATTACATTTGTATATAATATAAAAAAATAATGTAGTTAAAAGGATCTCTGCCTTGACTAGCTAGGTACAAGCATTTAATGCTGCTTACACATTTATCAATATTCACTATATAAAAAATAATAATAATACACTGCTCAAAGAAATTAAGAGAACACTCAAATCACACATCAGATCTTGATAAACGAAATAGTTGAAAGACCAAAATCTTTGCTGCGCGTTGTAAAATTCATTGAGAACAAAATGACGATCAATAGAAACCAAAATCACCGACTGACTGAGGGCTGGAAAAATCTAAATCCCTGTAAAAAAAAAATGAACTCACAGCAACTCATAATTTGACCCAGGAGTGTGTATGGCCCCCACATCTGCACGCTCCTGATGAGACAGAGGATGGTGTCCTCCCAGACCTGGATGAAGGGATCAGTGAACTCCGCGACAGTCTGTGGCACAACTTGGTGGCGTCGGACTGATGGAGTCTGTTTTCTGACAGTTTGGTCAGAAACATGCACACCAGTAGCCTGCATGAGGTCATTTTGTAGGGCTCAGGCAGTGCTTATCTGTGCCTCCTCACACAAAGCAGAGAACAACTGTCTGTGGCCACCGCCTGCCAAACCATTCCTTTTTTGGAGTTTGTCTTGCTGTTGCCTCTCCAGTGCACCTGTTGTCACTTTCATTTGCACCAAACAGTTGACACTGATTCACAATCGCTTATGCTTCCTAACTGTAGGCTACAGATTGATATCCCTGAAGTTTAACTGACATGTCAAACTGTGATTTTGTGTTTTTTAGCAGTGTATATATTTACATCTATATTCATTCAGAGATTGGGAGAGAGAGGGATAACAATCTCTATCGAGATATACAATATATTTCAGTCACTGGGGAAATCTGCTGAATAATGAGTATTAGTACTTCTAGTATATTTTGCTGATAATACTTCTGTACTAAGATTTTGAATGCAATGTAATGGAGTGCTTTTAGTCAAGTCAAGCCAGAGTAAAAGTCTGAGACAGATTATGGAGGTAAGCATTTTAAACCCCTTTACCATGTGAGAAATAAGACTTCTCTTCATTGGGAACAAGAGTGAGAATGCTTTAATGTCACGTCTGTGGGGAAAGTAAAGATAATTGGTAAAAAGAACCAAAAGAAGAGTAATGCTCCATATTTGTATAGCGCCTTTCTAGTCTTTTTGACCACTCAAAGCGCTTTTTCACATTCATACACTGAGCCTAAGTGCTCAAACAGAAACTAACATTCACACACATTCATACACTGGTGGAATAGCCACCAGGAGCAGTTCGGGGTTCAGCATCTTGCCCAAGGACACTTCGACTCGCAGCCTGGAGGAGCCGGGGATTGAACCGCCAACCTTTCGATTAACCCAATCAAAAGAAGAGATTTTGAACACTGAACAATAAAACACAGTTGGCAGAAATGCATCTGAATAGTGGAGACAAACTATAGTTTTAAATGAGACATCTTTATATCTAGCGTTACTGCAGCAGGCAGCAAAGGTCCTCAGGGAGAGTTCAACATGGACAGCTTATCGTTGAGAATATTTTTATTGCACAGATATAAATAATTTCCACATTTTAGATTGACAAACAATTAACAAAATAGATTATACAATAACACTTAGTGAAGTCATTTGTTCATGATTGGATTAGTGTTTGGTTCACAGGGAATGTGCAAAAAGTGTCAAATAAATATAAACATGGACAAACACTTGAAATCAAAGATTACATCAAAAGACGAGACAAGTAGCTTATCATTTAGACATATGTGTAGTAACAAACAGGGAATGTGTTGTCATTTCCACCAAATGGGGCAATGAACGAAAACCAAACAAACAAAAACTGTCCCAGCTCCAACGTCCTCTAAACTCTAATTCCACGTTAATGTCATGTTAATTTTACCGTAATAATTACCTGCTTGTTCATGTCGTAATTATGGCTGGGAACTAATTTTTGATGATGTATAATACAGCATAGCACACCCTAATCTGCCACCTTGAGTTGCATTGTTGGTAATGTATTAGGTGGAGAGGGACGAAGAATGTGTGGAATAAGAGACGATTTTTCTGGTTCTGTTGCTTCGACTGTGGCCCCTTCTTTTAAACTGCCCATCAGGAATCTGACAGTGTTACAGGAGTGCTCCTCTGAAGTGCACGAGTTCAGCACGGTGTGAGGTTTCCAAACGTGTGAGGAGTGGGACAGCACTTTGTGACATCGCGTTAACTGGATAAGGTGATCTTGGATGTTGTTTTGTTTTATTTACTTTTGTTTCACACTTCTACTGTCATCTCACTGTTAACTGGCTTTTGTTAGACCCTCCTTCAGAGTAAATGCCAACTTCTTTCAAACTCCACACTTGCATTTTCTAACCCAAACCCAAATTAAGGGGGTTCCCAAACCTGCGTTGTTCAGTTCAGACTCGTTTTCCCTCTTGGTACGATTGATTTGCGCAGATCTAAACAAAGCAATTGTACTGGAGTGCGGACCAAAACAACCCCACCAGGACTGTTTAGAGGAAGTGGTCCAAGTCCAGACAGAAATTAATTCTGAAGCAGGTCGTTTGAAGTGGGAACGTGATCTGACCCAACTACAAGTTGTACTCTGCAAGGTTTAGCTAAACGTCTCCCGTACCAACATTACTCGTGAGATATTTTGTCAGACTTGACAAAGCTGCTCCAGGGCTACAGAAGACATAATACACTGGCTTAATAGTGCTAACCATGAATACAACATTGACTGTGACATGTAACGTTGGTGGAGGTGAGAAACAAAGTAGGGCAATATTGTGAGGGACTGCAAAAAAACTCACTGTGACCTCTTAGTGCTGCTTGGTCTTCCAACCTTTAGTGCACAAAGTAGTGTTCCAACAAAGACAGTTTAGAAGATAACTTTGGAACAAGAACCAGATAAATACTCAGTACGTACCGAGGTGCTTGAACATAAGAAAAAATAATTCTACAATAATTCAGCAACAATCACATTCATTCAGTCAGAGGTTCAAATCAGTGCTGTGGGATGCAACATCAGAGAAAAGTCAGTCAGCTGGACTAACACAAGTGGGAATGGCAAACAGTGATATCAGTCTCCTTGAACTAATCATGCAACACTGAATGACTGGATGATGCGTACACACAAAAAGAAAAGCCTTCCCAGGATGTCCCTTACACTGTGTGGTTATACTTGGGCCTGAGCGGTCTCTGGAAGATGGACAGGAGACGGACTAGAAAGGTCTGTAGTTCCAGAAACTGGAGAAGACAGATATCTGCGGGGATGGGAGGACAGACGAGCTTAGTTAGTATACACAGTTACAATTATCTCCCAACCAACCTGTCACAGCTTCAATAAACCTGCCATGCACTGTATTTCAGGCCACCAGTAGCCTTCACACAGTCACTCAGTCAGTAGCAATTTACATGCGCTAACATAACATCTGGAAAATAGGTCTGGCATCGGGCCAAATTTTTTTCAAGCCATTACATGGCGGGCCAGAACAAAGTCAAATTATTTAAAATCCTTGCACACTTATGTGCACGTTTAGCTCAGTCGGTATAGTGCGGGACTCTTAATAGGAAGGTTTTAAGATCAATTCCTCCTAACTGCAGATATTTTTTTCTCCCTTATTAAACAAACTGATTATAAGGACACTTCTGCACATGCTCACAATAAAGCATGTGCTGCAGTGTGTGTGTGCGTTCCAGTGTTTGATCCGCATTCCTAAACCTACCGCTTATTTTCATTTCCGTGAGGAAATTCAAGAGAATCCAATCACACGCTTACTGACGGCTTTTTCGGAGGTGTGTCAAGCAAGCCAAAGACTCTTTTGAATGTCGTTCAGAACTTTTCAAAGTAAAAGCTCTCAATAAACTTGTCATAGAGCATTGCTGCAAAAAATGTCCTCGCGCTTTTATTTTGGAAGCACAATTGCTTTAAAATGTGTGGTCACCTTCCACGAGAAACACCCACCTTGTCCTTGAGCTGCTGACAGAGCTGCAGGGAGATGGTGAAGAATACCAGCGTGTCATTAAGCCAAGGCACCACACACTCCACCTTGTGAACGTGGCTCACCTCAAACCGGTTGTTGTTGAGCTCGCTGTGGATGAAAGTGTTCACAGCAAACAGCAGAGACAGATTAAAGATACACTCGCTGAATGTGGTGTAGTGCCTAAAAGAATTCCAGGATTTCCAGACTGATTTCCAAACTGGCCTGGAAAGCCAGGGGAGTATTTCTCAACTTAAGTATTATCAGTAACTATCGGTTTCTTTCCATTTATTATAAATCACTTCTTTTTAATGTATTGATTGTATGTATTATTAAGTGATCATGCTACAGAAAGAAAAGACATGAAGCAGGACTTACAACATCGCTCCAGGGTTATGCAACACCGAGCTTCCCGCTGGCTTGAAATTCTACCAAGAAGAGAGACAAAGCATGAAAACAGCAGTCCCATGATGCCGTGCGTAGCTTCATATAGTGTGGCAGTCACAAGTTCTGACCTTAGTGGTGTTGGCAGGCAGCACATGGAGCTGGTACACAGTCAGACACAGTTTACTTAAGTTGATGTAAAAGTTCACCATCACATCCCCAGGCATGGGAGGAGTGAACATTTTCTGGCGGTGGAAGGACACAAACAGACAGGGTCAACAGAGGAAGAGGAGGAGTTCGGAGGCAGTGCGAGGCTTCATGCTGCACAAACTCCCATTTCGTCTTTAGGTGTGTGATGTAGCTGGCTCCTAACATTCCACTCAGATGTGGAGAGCCAGACCTGTGCATGAGCAGGTCTGGCTCTCCGTCTGCGTTCCAGTTCATCCCAAAGGTGTTGGATGGGCTGTGTGGAGGCTAGTCATGTTTTTCCACTTTTTTAATCTTTGCTTATTGCTTGTTAATTATAATTTTACATCTCCAGGCTCATAAAAAAGAGTATCCAAATGAAACTATGTCAGTCAAGGTTGGGAACCAGTGGTCTAAGATATCATGGTATACTGGAGCATTAACACAACATTATGTAAGAACTAGTATTTTTTCAGCTTAGAACCCTAAAGCTTCAGAGTGCAATTCACTCTCTCACCACTATAGTTCCAAGATGATTTACAGCATCCCAAACCAGGACTCTGACCTGAAATAAAGTTTTTGTACAGTAATCAGTAAGGCCACGCCCCCAGAAACTCCAGCAGGGTCTACGGTTTTTCCAACATAATTCATTTTGTTCACTGTTGTGTTGATGTGAAGGATGCATCATTAGTGTGTGTGTGTGTGTGTTTGTGTGTGTGTTTGTGTGTCATGTTTTTCAATTTCAATTCAATTTTATTTATATAGCGCCAAATCACAACAACAGTTATCTCACAGAGCTTTTCATAAAAGAGCAGGTCTAGACCGTACTCTATGATGCTATTTACAGAAGCCCAACAGTTCCCACCAAGAGCAGCACTAGGCGATAGAGGCAAGGAAAAACTTCCTTTAAGAGGCAGAAACCTCGAGCAGAACCATGGCTCAGGATGGGCGGCCATCTGCCTCCACCGGTTGGGGGGCAGCTTACACAATATACACGCAGAGGTACAGACAGTAAAGGTGATCCCAGCGGGGATTACCTGAATACACACTAACCGAAGGGGACTTGTGTCACCGTGGGGACAAAAATCGTGACGCGGTCACAGACGCCTGTAAAGGTGTAGCAGCAACACCGTGGCGAGCTCACCTGCAATTGCTGAGCCATCTGTCAGAACATTTGGCAGTTATAGCTCCCGCTCAACAAAATCACGACTGGTCCACAATGGCGGAACGAGCTTCCTATCAACATAAAGACTGCTGCTCTTCTGTTCAGACTGCACCTTGGCCCATTAAAAAACTAAAATAAACACTTTCTCCATCTCTTATTTCTAAATGCAGCACTTAAAGCAGTTCAGCATACTTGATGAAGCTGATGTTCTTGATGATTCTCGCTATTTTTGGATGGTATCCCACATGGTTAAAATTCATTTATTCTAAGTCACTTTGCATAAAAGCATCAGCTAACGTTTGTTGCTAGATGCAGCGGCTGGTAGCTCCTTCAAACTTTGCTACATTTTTGTTTTAATATTTTTATGTATATAAATGATTGTATAGGCCTGTATCGTTTCATTTTGTGTTACCCTATTCTAATATAAATGTAATACAACATTGACTGTGACATGTAACATTGGTGGATATCAGAAACAAAGTAGGGCAATATTGTGAGGGACTGCAAAAAAAAAATATTGACCTCTTAGCCTGAGGTTCAAATCAGTGCTGTGGGATGCAACATCAGAGAAAAGTCAGTCAGCTGGACTAACACAACTGGGAATGGCAAACAGTGATATCAGTTGGGCTTTGACTGTCTCCTTGAACTAATCAGACAGATAGGAGGAGGCGGAGCAGGCCTCAAACATGCATCATCAGTCATGCTCTGGCCCTTAGTGTGTGAGAGCAGTGTGTGTGTGTGTGTGTGTGTGTAATGTGTACTGTCTTATGTCCTGTACCATCAGACCGCTGGTGGCCAGTTCAGGAAGCGTCATGGAGGCCGGGGTGGTGAGGCGGTTTCGTGCTCGCGTCAGTTGGAGCATCACTGCATCCATGAGCTGCGGCAGTCACAGAAACATGAAGCTAGTGTAACTGACACAGTAAAAGATTGGAAAGGCATCCATATTCAGCTCCGTAGGGACTGGAGCAGGATGTGGTTTCCATGAGGAAATGGAGGACAGACCTTATTGACCTCAGCCCCTGTCTTGAAGTGGTAGCTCTCATCATGGCTGCTCAGCAGCTGGAGAGCCTGGCTCACATGGTTCCTGGCATCCTGGATCTGATAGATGAATGGAAACATTTTGTATTTAAAGCCAAGATAATAAAGTATGTCAGAGTGTTTTAGACATCAGCTGTAAAAAATACATGGTGAAATGTGCCAAAAGGTGGATGAGCATTCTTATGGAAGCCTATCTGCAGTGAGCATCAGGCTGTGCTGTCGTAAATATACTGAGCTCTCTGACAGGTGACAACATTGTCTAGCCCTGACCTAACATACCTTTAAACCCTACTCTCAGCTTAACAAAGAGCAGACACTCTTAATCAGGCCTGATCTACATTGCATGTGCTTAGGCTAAGCTGCATAGGCTGTATAACCCCAGACTGTATGTTACCATATAAAATAATAAGTAATGATTACACTGCATCGTAGCCTATTTACATACTACATTTGAGATACCTCCAGATGAAGTCAGCCAACCTCTGAACACATGAGTGCTATGTGCCGGCTGAGATGCCTAACCTGACAAGTGATCCATGCGTGTATAGTAGGGCTGGGCGATATGGCCAAAAATGTTATCACGCCAAAAAAAAAAATTCATCATTCGATACTGATAATTATCATGATAAATGTTAAATCATTACTTCAGTCAAAGAAACCAGATGGCTAATTGAACATTTAAAATTTTTTATATTTATAATCGGGAAAAATTGTATTGCGATAATTATTGTTATCATTTATCGCCCAGCCCTATAGTTTATAGTTAATACGCACATGGTTAAGACCACCACTGATGGAAAGATTCATTTTAATGTAGTTTCACACTGTCTCACTCAAATTGTCCATTGTAGTGGACAAAACGATGGAAAAACTTCTTATGAGAGAAATAAAGTGAGATTATTCTCAGAGCTAACAGCCAAACAGAAGTGTTTTTCTCTGTGTTGTTTCCTGGTAGTGTCGCACTCGGACATACTGTACCTGCTGCAGCTTCCACTGCTTGTCCTCCCTGAACTGAAAGTGCAGCGCCTGGCTGCTCTTTGCAACCTTCAGGTTTATGTCCTTGTAAAGAAAAGCAAATCATTAACAAGGAACACGTCAGCTTAAATCAATGTTTCTTTTTCACATAAGGGGAATACATTCTCAATGAGAACCAGCCAAACTCACAGCCTGAGTCAGAGTCTCTCCCTGCAGAGTCAGCACCCCCTTGACTTGATCTATGCTGCAAAACAACACATCACATTTTTATTTCAACATCACCAGAGGAACAATAGGAAGGACAAACGAGGCTTTAGAGTGTTTGAAGCACGGCACCTCATCTGAAGCATTACAACATGAAGGAAACGACCAACACATTCATTCTGTGTCTGTTTCACCCACCCAGCCACTTCCTCCACAGGGAGACGTTGTTGTGTAAGATGTACTTATTTCACTCAAGAACCATTGTATTGCATTCATTATGGCCATAGTAACTGTACACCATAAAGAGTTAAACTTTCAAACAAAATGCAGAGGTATTACGTTGAGCTGCCGAGGATGAAGTTTTCCTGTTTGAGCTGACTCTCGAGGCCCGGTGACGGCATGGAGAAACGTCTCGATGCCTCCTGTGGATGGCAGAGAAAACCTTCTGTCAGAACCAAATCTTAATCAGTGTTGTGAAGTAACTGCCTGCAGATGATGAATGATGCAGATGCAAAACAGATCTTCATGCGTAAAATTGGTGGAATGGCCCTCAGCCATACATCCAGCTATGTATATGAACACTTAAAGTTTACCTTCAGGACATCCTGGAGCTGCTTAAGGACAGCATGCACTTCTTCTTTAAGCAGCCAGTTGAATTCCTCCTCCTAGCAAAGAGAACAAATAACACTTTAACTCCTACACAGTTATTAAAAAACAAAATGGAGGTGGAATGTCAATGGATGCCTCCACAATCTCAAAATTATTTTCCTGAGGTGAAAGAAGAGTCTTCAGGCTCTCCATCAACGAAGACATAAAGAGACAGCTGAGGACTACAAGTTCAGTCAGTTAGTGGACTATGCTTGGAACACCCTGCACAAGAAGACTCAGAGCCGACTGTACTTTCCGAGGTGGTTCTGGTTGCAATAGCACGCTCCACATGTTCTAGCATTCAGGAAGACTTCCTGATGAGCTTGCGGGTGGAACTAGATTCTCTGGTGTTGTTGTCAGAGAGAACAGAGTATCATGGACGACACCTCTCACCCCCTTCATGTCCGTCTTGGTGAATTACAGATTAGCTTCAGCTAAAGACTAGGGTTAGGTATAGAGAACCGGTTCTAATTTGGAACGGTTACCAAATTTCCAAGAACCGTGGATTGGTTATGACACATGCATTTCGATTCTGTTTATCGGTTCCTAACTTTTAGCAATTTTTAGTCCATAAAAGTTGCACTTATCTGCCAAGATCATTTGTTACACAGTACATCAACAAAGCATGAAGAAAAGAGTACTTCTGTTTCCGTTCCTGGACCATGGTGGGCCACAGTAAACACTCCAAAGTTTGGCTTAGCTTCACTAAATAAGAGAACAACATCGTGTGGTGCTCACCCAGGTACACTGACGCCCCAAATACAGCTAACGCTAAAAGTAGCAACATCTCAAGCTGAGGTGCAAAACACAGGTGAGCCTCACTTTTTATACTGAAGGGAAACAACGATGTCTACAAATGATTCCAATATATATATATTTCTTAGATACGAGTCCCCGGAAACGCCCCCCTAGTACAGAGACTCCTTTCACTTCAGCCATGATGGGGAAGATGAGCAAGGAGGAAGAGCAGTGACATTTGTGGTGAAGGGGCTGGGATCAGAACAGATGTTCAGTAAGAACTGGATTCGATAAGTAGAATCGGAATCGATAAAATTGAAACGTTGTTTCCCAACCCTACTACAAAAGGACCCCAGCAAGGTGTTCCCACTGCTGGACACTGACACAGAGATTCTAAGTATGCACGGTTCTCTCTCAAAGTCAAACTCAACCCCTTACAGTAAACTTCTAGTATTATTCCATTGCTGTCAACCCTGTTTTGTGCATTTTCCCTTCATACTTGTAGAGCTTGTAAACAGTAGCAAAAATAGTCAACAGATGCACTTTTCTGAACATTTTTTTCATAGCTTGCACTTTCAGGCATGTCAGTCATTTGTACTTTGCACCTCTTTTTGTTCTACACCCAGGTGCAGTTTAATACAACAACCCTGCAATAAAGTTTTTTTGTTTAAGAGGTATTTTCAGGGCAATGCGATCCAATTTAACAGCGATGTTCCGACTGTAAACGACTTTGGAACACTAATGACCATTTTCAGAAGCATCTGTCTTCATGCGGGTTCCAGCTCCGGACAGCCACTGCTCGTTGCAGAAAATGAATAGATGAATGGATAGTTCGCATTTCATGTTACTGAATTTAACATTACACTATAGTTTCGTGTGATTTGCAGCAAATACAGAGCAGTGACAGTCAATACAGAAGACAGTTTTCAAGTAAACGCTTGCCGAGAAACTGAGTTCACTTAGTTTCCAGTTACATGTCATGTTCGGCTATATGATTATTTTCAGGGTGACGACGTGTTTCTCTGGTGTTATCACACACACACACACACACACACACAGTCAACATCACCAAGGGGGGACGTGGGTGCGTCTAGCGCGGATGCTACTGTCCTTGTCGGCTAACAGCAGCCACCTCACTTTTCAAATAGCAAGTCCGAATGTCGACACACGCTAATGTAACCGAAGGGTCAGTCAGCAAACCGTTAGCCCCACAGTGTCCCTGCCTACACGCAGAGCAAACAGAACAGCGTACCAGCACGGCTCTCTCCACCTGACTGGCAGCGGACATCTTGGGCAGCTCGGACAGAGACCTCTGCGGGTTGAGCATTTTGCGCAGCAGACAGAAGCAAACCCTCGACCACCAGCTTGAAACACTGTCCTCTCCTTGGAATGAAGATGTCTCACGACGTTAAGTTACGCACTAGCGGAGGGTATGTTCCCTTCAAATGCTGTCGGAAATAATGCGACCGCTCAAATGCGTGATTCCCATTCAGCGGCAAAGACAAATGAAAGAATGACCAAAGACGAGTTCCGACAAGTAAATACGAGACTGGGCGTGTAGATGTGGAAGGTAAGTTGTTTTCAGCTACATGTGGTTTAGTCTTTCATCTTAACATTCATTATTTTGTACATGCAAACCCTCCTCTTCATTCAGCCAATGGGCCACAAAGCAGTCGCGCGCTGCTTCTCATCTTAAAAACATTTAAAAACAAATCCAAGCCAGCATAAATATGCTGACTGATGTTTTGTTACTAATCCCGACCAGCACACTATAATGAGGGGTATATTCATTGCGGACTTTACGTGAACCCCTGAATGCCGCATTAGGCTGGTCACACATTCATTATTAAAGTGGCCCCACCCACTAGTCCTTATTTGGGAATAACTTCCGCAGCGAGCTCGGGTCATGGAAAACGTAAGGACACGCGTTTTGGAGTTTGGTCGTGAATCTGGACTTTGTACATTTTGCATCCGCAGAGGGCCCGATTTTAATACATCCACTATGATGCCTGTACAAATAATGAATCAACAGGTAAACACATGCATCTACAGTGGTTGTTAGGCTTTAGAGCACTCAAGAAAGTCTCAGCATCTTTCAGTCCTGTTTTCTAAACAGACTGACAAAGATTTACTGTATTTCCCAATAAAAGACAACCGAGTAAGACTGTTTAAAAGAAGGCAGGACTTCACTGGAGGTGAACAGTCTGTTGTTCCCCACTGCAGTAACCCTGGTCATGGTTGATGAACTCTCAGCTGTTACAGACCTGAAGTTAATGTAATTTTTCAAGTTATTATTTTGATATTTTAGTAATTGTTGTGTTTTTAAATCTCACTTTGATACTGATTTTTTTAGTTGTTTTTAAAATTAAATTATTTATTTTCATGGTCTATTAATATACATACACATTTACAGTTTTATCTATTTATTTGAATTTTTAATATATTTGAATTTTTTTTTAACACGCTTACTGTTTTATTTTCATTTTCTAACACAGAAACATACGCTTATTGTTTTAATTACTTACTTTTAATATTTATTTTTACAGAATTTTATATTTTATATATTTTTCATTATTTTATTCATTAACACACAAACAACTTTTACTGTTTTATTTCCTTATTTAATGAAGTGTATGAAATTAATTGTTCTTATG
>NC_060151.1:1814273-1816161 GCF_021292245.1 Micropterus dolomieu | reverse complement strand
TGAATCAACAGGTAAACACATGCATCTACAGTGGTTGTTAGGCTTTAGAGCACTCAAGAAAGTCTCAGCATCTTTCAGTCCTGTTTTCTAAACAGACTCTGACAAAGATTTACTGTATTTCCCAATAAAAGACAACCGAGTAAGACTGTTTAAAAGAAGGCAGGACTTCACTGGAGGTGAACAGTCTGTTGTTCCCCACTGCAGTAACCCTGGTCATGGTTGATGAACTCTCAGCTGTTACAGACCTGAAGTTAATGTAATTTTGATCACTGCCAATATTCATTTTATGACGGCTTTTAGGTCAAAATCTCTTAAATCCCTGACTTTATGGAAGTGCCTTCAGAATGACATGAACACCTCTTTGAAACGGGACCATCATCACAGCGAGGTGCTGACATACAGACTGAGTGAACACAGCCTGGCCAAAGAAAAGGGTCGCCACAGACAGAGCTGGCTACCACAAGAGGAGAGACTCTGCTCCCAGTGTGACAGAGGACAGGTAGAGACAGAGCTGCACTTTCTAACCTCATGCCCTAAATTTAAAACACAAAGACAAAAACACTTTGCAAACATTTCCCAAATATACCCCGAATCCGAATTTATATTAGACACACAGAAACTATTTACTGGGAGAAATGCCCAAATGTCAAATAATTGCTGCAAAATATGTCTCCTTGTGCCATGAACTGAGGACAACTAGTGGAAACTCCGACTGATAAATAATTGTAATAATTTTCAAGTTATTATTTTGATATTTTAGTAATTGTTGTGTTTTTAAATCTCACTTTGATACTGATTTTTTTAGTTGTTTTTAAAATTATTTATTTTCATGGTCTATTAATATACATACACATTTACAGTTTTATCTATTTATTTGAATTTTTAATATATTTGAATTTTTTTTTAACACGCTTACTGTTTTATTTTCATTTTCTAACACAGAAACGTACGCTTATTGTTTTAATTACTTACTTTTAATATTTATTTTTACAGAATTTTATATTTTATATATTTTTCATTATTTTATTCATTAACACACAAACAACTTTTACTGTTTTATTTCCTTATTTAATGAAGTGTATGAAATTAATTGTTCTTATGAAATTTATATGTAGCTTTGGCAATATTGTTTTTGAGAGGCTGCGAGAATTACATTAACAATCCAAATAATATTAACAGAACAAGATTTGAAGACTTAATCAGTGATTAAACATGCACATATCAGTAATCAGGAGAGGATTTATTAAACAGCACAAAAGTCTTGATATTTCCACATGTACACAAAATCATAAATATCCCCCAAAACCAAAGTCACACCCTCCTTCCTTCAACGGGATCCAACTCATTGTCATTTAAATGCAATAATAAGCCAGATTATATAAGCCACATATTAATAAACCATTTACACTTGAACAATCTACAGTATTAAAACACAAAGATGTCAGACAGTCGCTCTGTAGAGTCAAAACCATAAGTAGTTGTTTTCATTAATCCCGGTTATTGTAGATATAAAAGCAACCCAACTAAACCTAGTGTGCTATTTACATCTGTCTTCTAAAAACAGTTTACACGTGTGTGTAAGGGGAACCTAACTTAAAACCCTTCAACATCATTTGTTTGGCAAACAGAAAATGTTGGATTCTTAACATGCAACAACAAAATGATTGTTTTGTGAGAAACTAATTCATTTACAGTTTAAACAGATAAAAAACACAGGCCTTAAGGAACAAAAACCATGAGGTCTTTACTGGAGGAAGGTGGTGCACTCTGGAGTTCTGGTCTTGCGTCTTCACTTCGTTCTACAGGAGTGCCAGTGAAAGATCAGCACAGCGTGTTGCTACAGCCTGCTCGTCTTTAAATCACTGCGTCACCTCCATGATGGAGACAA
>NC_060151.1:1812105-1814173 GCF_021292245.1 Micropterus dolomieu | reverse complement strand
GACAGTCGCTCTGTAGAGTCAAAACCATAAGTAGTTGTTTTCATTAATCCCGGTTATTGTAGATATAAAAGCAACCCAACTAAACCTAGTGTGCTATTTACATCTGTCTTCTAAAAACAGTTTACACGTGTGTGTAAGGGGAACCTAACTTAAAACCCTTCAACATCATTTGTTTGGCAAACAGAAAATGTTGGATTCTTAACATGCAACAACAAAATGATTGTTTTGTGAGAAACTAATTCATTTACAGTTTAAACAGATAAAAAACACAGGCCTTAAGGAACAAAAACCATGAGGTCTTTACTGGAGGAAGGTGGTGCACTCTGGAGTTCTGGTCTTGCGTCTTCACTTCGTTCTACAGGAGTGCCAGTGAAAGATCAGCACAGCGTGTTGCTACAGCCTGCTCGTCTTTAAATCACTGCGTCACCTCCATGATGGAGACAATGGGGTCGACTACTGATGTGCTCCTTCCTAGGGGGCATTTTTCTACATTTTCTTCTTGAAGGAAAAGAAAGGAAAAACAGATTTGCTGCTGTGTTTACCATCTTGACTCACCCTTTTCTGCACTTCCTTCTTGGCGCCACAATAGATTACAGCCACAAAAACAATACCCACATCCTTCTTGGTCAAATCTGACAGAAAATGAACACGCATAAACCCCCAAACTCTACACAGGCTTTAAACTATGAATTAACACCATGTTTGATGTACAGTCTTTAGTAGTGGATCAAAGAACGCTCCAACAGATGAAAGCTGTCTCCTCCTCAGGTACACAACAACGTACTGTGCCATGTTCTTATGGACCTGAGTCCTTGTGTTTTAGCCTACGTAGCCAAGGTCTTCAAGGGTCCACAATTCTGGACCGAATCCAAAATAAAACTACCCAAACCTAATGTGCATTACAAATTTTAAATAGAGACCCCATTGGTACAGACTCAAGGATGCTTAGACCTGACCCAGATTAACATTTTCCCATCATGGAGAGTCTGCTTGGATCCTCTCTGGTATTATCCATACTGATACCCAGACCTCAGCTCTGCAGGAACAAAACCGACAGCTGACCGACTTTGAAAACTATTTGGACCCCAGTTGAGCCCGACCGGTACGGAATTTGTGAGGCTGGTCAGGATCAATGTAAGAAGTACATAATACAACAGGATCCATGTCAACATTGGGTTTAGGGCTCTGATAGGGTACGTATCGCACTGTAACTATTTTGCTTACACTATTGTGTGTGTGTGTGTGTGTATATATATGATGGTTTGACTGATGCAACAGTTAAATCAGTAATTCTATTCCAATTACAAACAGCTACTGCCTGTGGAGCTGAAGATGCATTTATTTTACAGCCTCAACTTTCATAGTTTTTGAAACTAATGAAAGTTTCCAACCTCTAACCCACTTCACTGGGTCATTAGTCTGGTTTTGTCCTGGTGTCCCACCACGGTCTAAAATTGGCCATCATACCCAGCCAACAACGAAGTTTTAACTACAAGAAAAAACTGAATTGATGTTACGTCTTAATTGTGACCTTCAGTTAAAATTCAACTCAAAAAGTGGATTTACCTAGTTTAGCCTAGAGAAATATATTAAAAACATAATATTTAAAAAAAAAAGAAAAAAAAAAAAATATAACACCACCACACACAGTGGAAGTGACACTTCTTGTGTCTTCCGAAAACAAGTATGATGGGTTTCAAATGTGGAAATCTCAAGTCTTGATGAGAAATATCAATTATTACTGCATTTTAAGGCTTCAACACATCTGCTGCTCTGTCCTTGCTCTGTTCAGAGATCAATAACACCAACGTAAAAGCATAAATCATCTTGTCATATACAGAAACAAGCCGTGGCCAAACTGCACCAAGAAGACCTGGAAGGAAACATAAATAAATACATCTATTATAGAAAGACTTGAGGGGTTACAATATTAAGGCAATGCAGCGGCATGTTCTTGGTGTTTCTCTCATGGAATTCTGGGCATTTAACAGAAAAGCCAAGATCACACTAAATTAAATAAACTCATTTGCACAAGAAAAAAAAAAAAAAAAAAAAAAAAACTTATTAA
>NC_060151.1:1759822-1812005 GCF_021292245.1 Micropterus dolomieu | reverse complement strand
ATATAACACCACCACACACAGTGGAAGTGACACTTCTTGTGTCTTCCGAAAACAAGTATGATGGGTTTCAAATGTGGAAATCTCAAGTCTTGATGAGAAATATCAATTATTACTGCATTTTAAGGCTTCAACACATCTGCTGCTCTGTCCTTGCTCTGTTCAGAGATCAATAACACCAACGTAAAAGCATAAATCATCTTGTCATATACAGAAACAAGCCGTGGCCAAACTGCACCAAGAAGACCTGGAAGGAAACATAAATAAATACATCTATTATAGAAAGACTTGAGGGGTTACAATATTAAGGCAATGCAGCGGCATGTTCTTGGTGTTTCTCTCATGGAATTCTGGGCATTTAACAGAAAAGCCAAGATCACACTAAATTAAATAAACTCATTTGCACAAGAAAAAAAAAAAAAAAAAAAAAAATCTTCTTTAGGGTTTATGCATCAACTAAACCTGACAGCTATTTCTCTGGGGCGGGCTGGACACTGCTCTTCACGGTGTCACTGGAGCCGACATCCTTTCCAAACACCCTGCATTACTTCTGTTTTTTTTTTCTGATGTTGTCAGAAACCAGACGAACTGCAAGAGCAACCACAGCTGGAGAACTCTTACAGCATATATTCCCCCAGTACAGTCAGTGCAATGCTCAAAGTTGCCTCTAACAAAAGAATTACAATCCCATGACTCATGGGCAGGTAACACGGCCTGCGCTGGGGCAAAAAGAAATAAAATGAAAATGAAAAACTCATTACATGACGAGGGAGAAATAATAATAAAGACTGCGTGGTCCAGAGGGTCTGTCCCACCTCGGTCTAGTGAATGTAGGCTCTGTAGACTGCAGAAATATCGTTGTCCGACTGGTCCAGTGCCTTAGCCCTCTTGTATACCTGCACAGGTCAGCAAAAACAACAACAAAGGTTCAGTTGTATTGCACACACTTCAGTCCTGTTATTTTAGCATCTATTATTAGAAAGGATTCAGTATTACAGCAGGTGGATGAAAGAAAGTTTCAACAGATAAAACAAGGCATTTCCTGCACACTGCCAAAATACACAATGACTTGGAGAAAAGAAAAAACTTCTAGACCCTGGCAACTGGCTTCCATGATGATGCAATACAATACACCCCACCATACTGAAGTGTTAGAAGGCCAAATGTCTGGGTGCACCAGAGTTTCCTCATGACTGGCTGATAATGTCACATCATGATAGGAATTGGTTTCTGTTTCCAGTAGTGAAATTACCTGGATATATTAAGCTCCCATGCTAACAAATCTCTTATTAAACCTTATTACTGTCCTCATGCTTGATTGGCAAAGCGTGATGTTCACAACATTCAGGTAGCAGATTTTTAAAATGGGTCACCAAATTTACTTGGGCGGCTGTTAATCTACCTGGGCGGCCCAAGTAAAGCTGGTGTGTGGGAAATACTGATAATAGCATCCATTCATCATGTCTAATCACTTCTACTTTGCTGGGTTTTTTTTAAAAATCGCTGTTAAGATAATAGTAATTAAATTGACATTTCCTGCAGACTTCTCACATTAAAAACCCACCAAGATCATGCCCTTTGGTCATGTGGAGACTTAACGTGAAACTTGCATTAAGTGTTACTGTTAGTATCTTTGATGAAAGCTGAACAGCAATCTAAACTCTCAGCAAAGGAGTGGTAGTATAATAGAGTGGAGAGCATAATATTAGGGCTGCAACTAACAATTATATTACTGATCAATCTACCAATGACTTCCACAATAAGTGGTCGGAAGATGGGAAATAAAAATAAAGGCCTGGCTCTCTCAGTTGAGTCCAAAAAAGGGCAAGTCAAAGGCAAGTTAGCTTGTTCTGCAAGAGGTGAGTGTGTCCATAAAGCTAATACATCCAAGATTTAGACAGGTCATTCCATTAAGTCAGTCTCCCACTCAACACATTGAATCTCTGAAGCCATCATGTGAGTACTGGCAGCAAGCAGGCCTTTTTTTTGGTCACCCCTTCACAGTACATAGATTCAAGAAAGAATGAGCAGACAAAAACACAAAGTTTACACATGAAAAAAATAAAAGCACACAGTTGTACCTCATTGGCAGCTGCAGCCATTGGGGTTGGATGGTTGGCCATGTCGCCCATGGAGATGGCTAGCCTCAGGTCCTTCTGAATATGTTTCAAATAGTAGTCTGGCTTAAAGTTGCCCTGTAAAATATCTGGAAAGGCAGGAAAAAAGGTTATTATTAGCCTATCTCTGTTTGAAATGGTCTGAACAGTGTTCATGTAACCAAATTTTCTACAGCCACAAACTCAAAACTTTAAACATTTAAGACTGAAAAAAGAAACACGAGCCAATACGTACAGCTAAAAAAAACAACAAGTAAATAAGGTGCAAAGTCAGTTACTTACTTTGGCATTTTTGGTCCACAAAGGTGCTCGCCATCTGGCCCTGGCACAGAATGTCCAGGAAGGTCTGCTGTGATTGGCCGGTGGCCTGGGCCAGGGTTAGCCCCTCTGCAATGGTGGCCATGAAGCTGCCCTGCACCATGTTGAGGATCAGCATCATCCTCGCTGCATTCCCCGCTTCACCTGAAAACACATTCACAAGCATTTTTACAAGCTAGACAGAAGCCAGAGGAGAGACTCAGATCTGAAATGTCATGATATTTTCATGGTCATTCACTGACAAGAACAGGAGATGGTCACCTAGATCATTCTGAAAATTTCAGTGGCAGTCAAAGTTTAGGGCACACCTTAAATCAACCTGCAACGCAATTGTTCAAATTTAACAGTATTACTGATAAATGCTTTGTAGTTTCTGGTTTAATTACTAACGTGCTGTTTAATTTCAGTTTAAGCTGCTGTTGTGCTTCATTAAGGTGTCGTGTTTAAACTGTGCTGTGCCAGTTGCCTCAGCAAACTAAGTTTTCCCCGCACGTTGAGAACCACATATAGTGCAGTAGATACAGCTCATGGTGTTGGCGAGAAAAAGAGAATGAAATGTGAGCCTACACAGAGTCTGCACAAATGATTATCTTTATATTGAGGCGTCAATCAAATTTGAAGTATCAAAAAAATGTTACACACGTTCACAGAACTTGAATGTAAGTTACAACAATGAAAGCTAGTAGTAGTGCTTCTGCCTGGCAACTGCTCAGAGCCAAGAAGAGCAAAGAGGTTGTTCATGTTTATCTTTGTTAAAACTCTTGTGTGTCAGTGTACATGTGGCGTTCTGAGCTTAGAGCCGACATGTCTCCGTACACTCTACATACCTAGGAAGAAGGAGCTTTTGCCCATGGCCTGGAAGCAGCTGCTGCAGTCCTCGTAGACTGTTCTGTCGCCAGCTGCCAGGATGACCAGCATCCCATCGTTAGAGAGCTGCTGGCTTCCCGCCACCGGAGCCTCCAGGAAACGGCCGCCCCGTGAAGTGATCACCTAACATTCAACAGTTTTAACAATTTGATACATTAATACTTCTACCACTCCAATGATGACGGCTACTAATGTATATAATTCAGATGGAGATGAACAGCCACAATCTTTTTGAGGGCTTTGGATAGTTCCCAACGGTAAGAAGCTTTAAAACCATGCTTATTGTATTAGCACATTGTTTTTATACTGTGTACCTAAGATAAGGTTGTTTAGACTTCTCATAAATTGTGGCTGCTTTGGTGTGTGACAGTGTGTTGTGTTGGTGTATACCTGTGAGAGTTCTGTGATGGTCTCTGGGTCTACAGTGGACATCTCTATGTAGCATTTGCCCGGTCTGATTCCCTGCAGCACTCCACTGGGTCCTAGTACCAACTGGAGAGCAATATAAACAAATATTTTATTTTTTTTTGTTTTGTTTTTTTAACACATAACCCAGTGATCACACTGTCACAGGAAGCCATTCACTGTGGTTGAGATGATACTCACATCCCTGGCAGCCTTTGGGTCAGAGACGCAGGAGAACGTGATATCGCACATGGAGGCCACCTCTGCAGGAGTCCGGCCTAACCTGGCACCCTCCTGGATGAACAGGTCGCACTAGAACACAGCAGGCAGGAGTCACTACTAATGAATCAGCAGCAGCATGCTAACACAGACCTTCATCACCCAATCTTTTTTTTTGAAATCAAGAATCAGGTCACTGTGCCAACCTCTGGGTAATACTGTTTGCTAACCGATTTTCTTCATCACACCTCATCTCACCTCATTTTAATACACTGAATACTGTGTATTAAATTGTTTGTACTCTGATAACATAAAATGAATACAATATTCGTCGGATTAAGAACTCTTATGGTGTGAAACCAAAAATACAAGATAAAACAATAAAATATGAAACGTTACGATCACCTTGGCTATGATACAGTGGGGCCAAAAAGTATTTGGTCAGCCACTGATTGTGCAAAAGATGAGAGGTCTGTCATTTTCATCATAGGTACACTTCAACTATGAGAGACAAAATGAGAAAAAAAAATAAAATAGAAATCCAGGAAGTCACATTGTAGGATTTTTAAAGAATTTATTTGTAAATTATAGTGGAAAATAAGTATTGTCAATAACAAAAGTTCAACTCAATACTTTGTAACCTAACCTTTGTTGGCAATGACAGAGGTCGAGAACGTTTCCTGTAAGTCTTCACCAGGTTTGCACACACTGTAGCTGGTATTTGGGCCCAATTCCTCCATGCAGATCTCCTCTAGAGCAGTGATGTTTTGGGGCTGTCGCTGAGCAACACGGACTTTCAACTCCCTCCACAAATTTTCTATGGGGTTGAGGTCTGGAGACTGGCTAGCCCACTCCAGGACCTTGAAAGGCTTTTTAACGGAGCCACTCCTTGGTTGCCCGGCACGTTTGGGATCATTGTCATGCTGGAAGACCCAGCCACGTTCCATCTTCAAGGCTCTCACTGATGGAAGGAGGTTTTGGCTTAAAATCTCACGATACATGGCCCCGTTCATTCTTCCCTTAACACGGATCAGTTTTCCTGTCCCCTTTGCAGAAAAAAACCGACCCAAAGCAAGATGTTTCCTCCCCCGTGCTTCACAGTAGGGATGGTGTTCTTGGGATGCATTCTTCTTCCTCCAAACACGACGAGTTGAGGTTTTACCAGAAAGTTCTATTTTGGTTTCATCTGACCACATGATATTCTCCCAATCCTCTTCTGGATCATCCATATGCTCTCTGGCAAACTTCAGACAGGCCTGGAGATGTACTGGCTTAAGCAGGGGGACACGCCTGGCGCTGCAGGATTTGAGTCCCTCTCGGCGTAGTGTGTTACTGATGGTAGTCTTTGTTACTTTGGTCCCAGATCTCTGCAGGTCATTCATCAGGTCCCTCCGTGGAGTTCTGGGATTTTTGCTCACCGTTCTCATGATCATTTTGACCCCACGGGATGAGATCTTGCGTGGAGCCCCAGATCGAGGGAGATTATCAATGGTCTTGTATGTCTTCTATTTTCTTACAATTGCTCCCACAGTTGATTTCTTCACACCAACCTGCTTGCCTATTGTAGATTCACTCTTCCCAGCCTGGTGCAGGTCTACAATTTTCTTCCTGGTGTCCTTCGACAGCTCTTTAGACTTGGCCACAGTTGAGTTTGGAGTCTGACTGTTTGAGGCTGTGGACAGGTGTCTTTTATACAGATAACGAGTTCAAACAGGTGCCATTAATCCAGGTAACAGGTGGAGGAAAGAAGAGCATCTTAAAGAAGAAGTTACAGGTCTGTGAGAGCCAGAAATCTTGCTTGTTTGTCGGTGACCAAATACTTATTTTCCACCATAATTTACAAATAAATTCTTTAAAAATCCTACAATGTGATTTCCTGGATTTTTGTTTTCTCATTTTGTCTCTCATAGTTGAAGTGTACCTATGATGAAAATTACAGACCTCTCATCTTTCTAAGTAGGAGAACTGACCAAATACTTTTTGGCCCCACTGTAAGGCAATGTAATATAATATGCCAGGCTGCTTGAAATACAGCGTTATATAGTATTGACTTGATTGAGTATTGACAGGGACAAGGAGTTGGGCGGCGGTTTGTTTTGTTCTGTTCTCATCCCGTTGATCGGCGCATCTGGGTGATGTAAGTTTAACGTGCGTTAGCATGTTGGATGTTTCCATTCGCATAACGTTAGCTTACAACAGCGGTGCGACGCCGACACACAGACTCTGTCCTCGTCTCATACACACCTGTCTCTCCGTTGCTGTTGTAACATTCACTTGCCCATTCCGGGGCGACCTGCTAACGTTAGCTTGTAAGTAGCACGTCAGAGACGTTTTGTTTTCTTTCCTGACTGAGTCGCGCCAGAGCTCAAACACTCCACAGTCCAGAGCATAAACCTGAACACTAACGTAAACAGTTAAGGTTACCTGTACTGCCGTATAACATCCAAGTCACACCAAATTGAGTATATTGTAAAGTCTCACACACAAAAAGTATTTATATATGATGTTACAGAATTTATTTAATCCTATGAAAGGACAAGCAAAAATTTAAGATTTTTGTAAACAAAATGGAATACTTTTAAGGCCTTACTTTTAGAATATTAACTTTAAGACTTTAATACTTTTAAAGACCCCGCGGGTACCCCGTTAAATCATCAGGTTCACTGAAATCTGATGTGAACTACTCGGTCCTATTTATGACATGCAATGACTTTGCAGGCACCGACCATGAGCAGAACCAGATTACCACAAGTTTCAAATGAAATATATAAATCAGTCAAACACTGCAACAGCTCACTGACATTACTGAGTGCTCACTCATCAGACACAGTATCAGAAATCATTTTAACTGTATGATGTAGTAGCCTGTGCAACAGTGACACTGTTGCTTTACAGTACCTTTTCTGCGGTGCGGTTCCACACGGTGACAACATGACCCATTTTCAACAGGTTGGAAACTATACCGCTACCCATCAGCCCCAGACCAAGGAATCCTATCCTAGATGGAAAAGTCCAAAGAGAACAAACAAATAAAAACATGAGCAAGCCAACGCTGACATGGAAATTGAGCATAAACATGTCTGTGTGGTCTAAGCTAAAATCCTAGAAACCCTTAAAAAGGTTAGGACTAAAATCAGTAACATTATCCCAGGGGTTAACCTTGTGATCATTCTGTTAATGACTTTGAAAGTCATTTTGATAATGGTGTTTGGTAACGCTGCAGTCAGGATGTGTTAATACCTTTTATCGGTGGGTGTGATGCTGCCATTGATGGCTGTGCTGTCTGCTGCTTGGATAGATGTTGAACCTGTGTCCTGCACAATCAAAAGCAACACTGGCAATTGCATACTGACGGGAGGCTGAAGCCTTACCCAGCTTTGCTACAATTTATTTAATGAACAAAATGTATTTCTGAAATGTTATTGAAAACACTGCAGTTTAAAATGTAAAACAAACCAATTTGTAAAAGTAAAACATTAAAATCTGTTGCAACACTGAGTGGTTAAATAAACTACAATTCACTTGTTGCTTTACCTCTTCAACGATCTTCAGGCGCTTGCTAATAGGTTCCATTGATGAGGCTGGCTGTGCGCAGAGAAGAAACAGTCAGGTGACCAATATACTCTACACACACGTCACACCATAATGTCAATTTCACATCAGATTCATTGTACCAAAAGTTAAACCAACTACACCATTACAAAATGTTCATTACACAATGTCAGCACAGATATTGAACTCAATACTGACCAGGTGGTCTATTTGATGGTGCTTCACCAAGTCATACACTCTAATAATGTAATGAAATTGTTATTTCTGTATATTTTGTAACTGGAATTTTATCTTATTTAATTGGTATTAAAAAGACTACTTAAACATGGACCTGTGCCCGGGGACATGAAGCGTAGAAATGACAATAAGCAAACCCTTCACAGGCTGAAAGCTTAGCAGTATAGCCACTGGCTTTCACTTTCTCTGTTACGCCATGAGAAACACTGCTGCCTCTGGGAAACTCAGCCTGTGTCCAGAGAGGGGTGAAGATCTGATCAAATCTGAGCAAGCTGACACATTCAGGAGAACACAAGACTACAGGCCCTTAGATTGGTTAGAGATCTCACATGGTGGTCGACCGATATGGGGTTTCCAATGGCTGATGCCGACACCCCCTATAATATACATGATATCTTAGAAATCTGTTGTTTTGGATGGAATTTTTATTAATGAATGAAACATACATTGGGTTCTGCTGTAGATTTCAGAATGCGACTGGTGTTTAAGGGAGAGCGGGGTTCAGTTTGTCAGAAGTGACGTTATTCAGCTGCATTATTCTCTACAGTATAACTATATATATTTAACTCTAGGCAGGTATGGTTTTAGATTAGATCAGCTGTCATAGCAGCCTCGTAACTTCAATGCTCTCAAAATGCCAGATATCAGACTGATTAATCGGTCTATCACTAATCTGCTATTCTGAAACCTTCCTCTTACCTTCTCAGACTGGCTGAGTAGGAAGTGATGGAAATGAGGGTCATCCTTCACAGGCTGCAACAGAAGGAGAGTTCAGTGTGACGGTGTTCTCTTTGCATATGTACTGACCTGACGGAGAATAGAGTTCAGAAACCCTTGAGTCTACGCTGCACAGTGCTAACACATCAGGGCTTCATCGGAGTTTCTGGTAACAAATTTGAGAGTGATTCCATCCGTGGCCTAAGAATCATCTGACCTGGAGTGTTATGGCTAATAAAAATTCCCTGAACGTTCCAATTTCCCAGATAAATTATACTCTACAATATAGCAGAGACTCCATAACCCAGTATGTGATCAACTTCTGCACAAACCATTCAGCGGCATGCTAGCTGCATTTGGTGACTCTTAGAATACCCACTAAATACAGAGCAAGAAAACACACGTTGCTATTCAAAAGAACTAGAGGTGCACTAACAGCACATTTTTACTGCTGCCATAAGTGTGTGTGCTTTATATAATGTATAGCAAATCAAAGTCAAAATGATTTTTGCATTTTATCTATGACACAAGAACTCTACAAGTCCTCTGAAACTAGATGGCTTTGAACACCAATGCTTCAGGTAGAGTGCACCTCTATTAATATGATTAGCTCAACCCACGAAGCCAGTCATTGACTGATTGTCTCCATGTTAGTGGAAACTGATGAATTTTGTACAACACCATGAGTCCGTTTTGGCCTGCAAACAAAACCTATCAAAATGATTTTAGTTTTTAGGGCTCCTAAAAGCAGCAAAACTTGACCATCAGGAACAGACTGTATTTGATTTGTTGCACTACTGTCGTTAGTCATTCTAAGCAAAATATTGACAACTGAAACAAGGAAATGAGCTGATTCAGTTTACAATTCACCAGACCAGAAGAAGGCTGAGGGCAGCAGCAGCTGGCAGGGTGAACTCTCTACTGGCTGACTGCGTTGTACTACCTACGCAACCCCAATGACATTCAAATAAGATGGCACCGTTTCCTCCATGAAACATGACTACTTACAATAATGTACATTTAGGCCTTTAGGACTTAGGACATCATATTATGCAGTTTTTGGAATTCCAAAGTGGATGTGCTGGAACTGCAACAGCAACCCAGCCATTATTTAGTCTGTAAGAATGTTCCACTGACATCTAGAAAAACAGTTCATGACTCAGCTTTTATTTAGGGCTTTACACACACAGTACCTGGTGGTCATACCAGCTTCAGAGTATAATATTCAGACTGGTCATCAACCCTGGTCCTGAGGAGCATGTTGGCTCTCATTACTACCAGAAGCTCATAGAAAGTAGGAACCTGACGGGAAATCACTCATTGCTGGGCCAACTGAAACAAACCTCAGCCTTCTTTGGAGCCTCCACATACAGAGTTGGCGACCATCAGCAGCACAGCACACACCAAACAAACAGTGTCAGTAGCCAAGTGTGAGCACCGAACAGGTCAGAAGGAAAAGGTCTGCAGTTGTTGGTGATTAAAGCCAAAGATTAGGGTCAGGTGGAAGAACAGCAAGGCAGGTTTGGTGGGAGGGGGAGGGGGGGGGGGGGTTCACCTACACTGCTTTCCCATTTGAATGCTGAGCCAGGTCCAGCCCCCAGCCTCTCAAGAGTGGACGGCTCGGGGTCAGAGTCAGTTAAGTCCTTGAGGAGGAGAGAGACACATATTCACCTTCTACATCAAAGGGTGAATTTGTCCCACAAAGCAAAGGGTGGGCGCTACGTGGCCAGTCTCTGTAATGTAAGAATCAAATGCAACCTGACGTTGTAATAAACAAATTTATATTAAACTTAACTTGAACACCAACATATCTGCTCATAATATTTAGCCTCATAAAAAGAACAATGAAACCATTTCTTTTATCAGCTGCGACAAGCTGTGGGAAACAGAAAAATAACTATAAAAACTCAAAGCGGTGAATAGGCTCCCCATCATATCTTAAAAGTACAAGGCTTTAATCAGCCTCTTTAAGATATAGCAAAAAAAAAAAAGTTTGTCTGCATCACCGACAGCATAAAAGTAGACTACAAAAAAAGTCTGTGGGATTTTCTAAAAATGGTGATGTCATTTTTCAAAAGAGCTGATCAGTAGGCGGCGCATTCTCTTATCTGCAACATAAGCAGGTTAGCCGATCAGCATAAGTTACCATGGCGATGTAGCGTGTAAGAAGTGAACCACCATCATAGGACTGATAACCTAGGGTTAACCCCAAAGTCACCTCGCCAACCTCAAATCCTGCTTCGTAGTACAGGCCCCTCATATTATCTGACATGTTATATGAATGGTGGTTCTTGTTGTTATGCTTGTTGTTGACATCCTTGTTGTGATGTGACATTACATCTGATTGACCAATCACAATCACCAGCAGAGAAGGCAACCTCTGACAGTACATAAAACCTGGATTTAGTACATTTCCCGTGGTCAAAGGGGCTTTTTAAAATCACCCCACTTACTAACTAATTGAGTTGTACATGTTTTTGCCATCATGAAGCTGCAATACTAATACAATATTAATTTAGCAGGGATCTGGTCACCTTAAACTGTAATCCATTAAACGCAGATTGCAGTTTTAGTGTCAGTTGAAGGTGAACAGAACAGTTGATCACAGATCCCATCACAGGATGGGAGTCACTTTCACTATTCATCACAGGATTGGGACGGTACGGGAAAAAAAATAAAAATAAAAATAAGAGTCATCAACGGGAGCGGGCGGGAAACACAGGACTGTTTTTATATGCAGTTTTAATATAAATAAACACCTTTTTTTATTAAAATGGGAATGGGATGGGACAGGAGTCATTCTTCTGGGATTTTCTGCTCCGTCATGAGACTGACTGGGAGTATTTTTGTGGGAGTGGGATGGGACAGTAGTAAAAATCCACACCTGTGTCACCCTCTACTGTGGATGGCTCAATGCACCGAGGAGGGACGGATGGGGTTCAGAACTTGTTAACTGTCTCTGATAACTTAGCAGTGTCCTACTGACCTTCTCAGAGGGATCCTTCAGGGCACTGAGATCCTCATCATCCTCCTCCAGTATTTTCAGTGGCTTGTTGGGTGTTTTCTTTCCTTTCAAATCTCCTTTGCCATCAGAGTTCTGGTAATAAACATAAAACAATTATCATTTTGCACTGGTATTTTTGCATGTCAGGACAGTTTTCACTGAGTATAAGAGTGACTGATTTCCTGAATGTTTCATGCACTCATTCTGGTGGGCAGAAGGCCTCCACAGAGACCACATGTCCACCTGAATAAACATTTGCTCAGACCGATTGTGACACCTAGTAGTATTTCATGAAGGAGGCTTGGAAGAGTAGGACTCTGTTCATTAATTGTTCATTTGATTCCATCAGTTTCAGTGGTGAAAACAAACATGTTCCATCTGTTTGTTTTGGTTGAGCTATAGTGGCATAACAGCAGGGCTGGTTAATTTCACCATTAATGGTCAGAATTGCCTTTGTAACAACAGATAAAATTATATATTTTAAACAATATATTTTAAAACAATGTGCATTTTTGGGGGGGGGGGGGGGGGGGGGGGTCCCAGATGTTTGCTAAATTACAAAATCAAAGTAAAATGATGGTTCACATTTCTTGCAACTATTACAATGACTAATAGACTTCAAAATCAGGAGTGCAAACTC
Source organism: Micropterus dolomieu (assembly GCF_021292245.1). Taxonomy (NCBI): domain Eukaryota; kingdom Metazoa; phylum Chordata; class Actinopteri; order Centrarchiformes; family Centrarchidae; genus Micropterus; species Micropterus dolomieu. The sequence continues at coordinate 1,799,932 of NC_060151.1, read as the reverse complement.
ATCAAGGAGGGGAAAGGTGACAAAGATTATGCCCACCTGAGTTCTTCATTCTTTTTGAACGTCACTCAGTATTTTTACATTTTAGAGTAGTTTCCAGTGAGATGTTATTGAGTTTATAAAGTGACTTTGCTGTTGCTATTCTAGAAACAATATTTAGTTCCGTTTAAAATATTCAATTCTAACTCTCTCGGAATTTCTTTTTTTTTAAGCAAATATTCTGAAAAATGAAAAAGAACCAATAAGGAGAATCAACAATGTGTGTGTGTGTATATTTTTATATATATATATATAGTTAGTATTGATAAAATGCCAACTGATTCAAATCTTTAAAACTTTTAGAGGGCAGCTCTAGTCCGTTCAAGTGGATTAACAGGGGTATACAACAAATGACAGCCTGTCTAAAGGAATTCATTTAACGTGCTGGATTAAGCGTTACTGGACAGCCCGCTCACCTGTTCTTTCCCCTTTGCTTTCTTTAGAAAGTCTTCCACTGCATCGACTGCCTGCTGGAAGCGCTTTCCTTTATTTATCTTGATCATCTCTTCTTTGTGGGCGTGGTACGGCTTCAGCTGTTCTACTTTGATCCAGGCACTGAACAGGCACACAGAAAAACAGCTCTTACACACTGGCTGGAGAGGGAAAGCCGAGGTCAATCAGAACAGGCACCTCACAATCCAGACTTACTGGTCTTCCGTTCCAAAGAATTTCACAAAATGGCATTTTTTGCCCCTGGGCTTTTTCAGATCCTTGGGAGGGCTTACAATCTGAAATTTAAATAAATATTGTATACCAACATTACCATAAGATTTGTCATGCAAATGCTCAAATGTATTTAGCTTTGAAGCCGTCAGACATGTTTTCACTCCTTACCTTTCCTGGCCATGGTGGGTAACGGCCAAGCTTCCCCCTGTAAGAAGAGGGATACATTTAGCCCTGATGTGTGTCTATTGCCAATACAGAGACACATAACATGTTCTGTGAATCGGTTTATTTCATGTTTAAGACTGAAATAAACCTTTCTATTTCAACATTCAATCTCAGCTGAACAATTACACTACTTGCTGCTTGGGCTGGGCATCGAACCTCAATCTGTTTCTACTAATACTGACCAAAATATTCCATAGTACCGAGTTTCAAAGTTGGCAAGCACAGAAAGATGGCGGCAAATTACTTATCAAATTACTATTCATCTTTCTTTGATCATATCATTTCAGATTTTAGGTACGTTCTAGTAGGCTGCTTGTGTTCAGACAGCATCTGAGAACTTTGGCTTATTGTGTTAAATAGAATAGTGTTTTATTGAAAACAATAAATTATTTTGTATATACCAAAACTCAGGTTTTAACTGTGTTACCCTGACATACAGAGAATGGACAAAATATCAGAAACCTTAGAGCATAACACAATGGAAGTGCAGTGATACATGATCTAGTGAGGCACATGATGTGTAACTTTGCTGAGGCTGTCAGGGATGTTAATAAGTTTTCAATTAGTGTTGTCCTTGTGTCTCTTAGTTTGCCATTAAGTCCTCACAAGTTGTAGAAACATTTCTCTTTGCAACATCGCATGATTTTGCAGTGTTTATGAGAGATGTAACAGCAAATCAGAAAGCATAAAACTACTGTACCTCACACTTACAAAACATTGAGTTAATGGAACTTAGAAGTAGCTTAAATCGTAACGTTAGTTTAAGTCGGGCAGCTGGTAAAGTTTTAAACTAGATATATAACTAAAAAACAACGTTTTCTTGTGTATGTATTGCCATTTTGTAATGTTGATGATAATGCCTTTATGAGTAACGTTAACAAAGTGGTGCTTACAAAGCAACATCAGACGACCCGTTTTCTCATCGTTCTTCTGCAGACAAAAAAACTAAGTCACCCAACTGAGTTAAATTAACCTAAATGTAGACCGGCAGGGGATTTTGCAAATCACTATAGATAAACGAGTGGTATCTGCAGAGAAATAGCTATAACAGTTAACACGGAAGATGCGAAGTAGATACAGTAACGTTAACTTAACGTTAGATATCCGCTTAACGTTAAGCTACCGTGCTAGCAAAGCTCGTCAGACCGCAACATTTCTACAACAGTTTACATTTTAAAGTGTTTGGTGAAGCTTTACAAATAAACACATCGGAGCAAGAACTATAACAATGAAAGACGGGTTTGGATCTATTTTTCTTTTCGTTCTAACGTTCAACCTTAGTTAAACCTTTAACTTAGCTTGTCCGCTAGCTAGCAGCTAACGACGGCTGCAGGCTGAGTTAGCTTGGCTAGCAATTTGTTTGGGTTGACCATCAACTACCTAATACGCGAACACGTCAATTAACCTAATTACGCCCGGTTAACACTAACATGAAACATTACCATTGAAACTAATACAACACTGCTTTATGCAATGCAAAACAATTTTGCCGAAACAGTTGCGTTTGACTGTGTTTAAAGGTTATCTCACCACACTAGGTCCCCGATCCTCAGATGCACCGTCGCCATCTTACAACTTTAATAAAACGTCGCACTGAATGAGGGGAAACGACACACACACACCCACTAATCACATGTGAGGACAAGCCCTTCCTCTCCATCTAACATCCGCTACTCTGTTTACTGTTGGGACTGGCGTGATGTTGAAAACTAGTTTCTAACAAGCCGGAAAGTATACTATGTATAAAACAGTAACTGAGTTATATGTCATGTATAAAAATCATAAAGGAGAATGATTAAACAGATGTTGTGGTAAATCAAAGTGCCACAAATAAACAAGTGTGTATAGTTACATTAGCGTAAATGCTTCATATTATATCTGAAGAGCTTTTATTTCAAATAAGACCAAATTCTGTTTCTGTAGCCCTGGCGTTTCTATGTTCAGCCCTGGTTTAGCAGTATTTACAGGACTTACTGCCACCTATTGGTGGGAGGACGACCATCTCTATGGGTGCCCGTCTTTTTTGGTCTTTCAGGTCTTTTTGTCAACCACTTGGTCAGTGTATATTAAGGGAAATATACTATTAAAAAGTGGTAAAGTACAGACAAACGACTCAATAGTAATCTAGTGCAGTCCAAATACTCCCACGTTTAGATACACATTGTAAGTCAACCCATATTTTTCTTGAAATTTCTTTCCCCTGTCCTTCCTGATTCTGCACTTGATCTGACATGTATATCAGATAAGCTGGGTCTCCCTCACATATACTGTTCCCTCACGTGCAAGTAACCATTATCCAGACAAGACAAATGAAAATTTGTACTTGTCAATGTCAGATCTGCTGTGATCCTGAACGCAAACAGTTGAAATGAAGGCCATTTAAAAGCTGTGCTAAAAGATAGGCTTTCAGCCATTACAGCATGGAGTAGGCAGTGTAAAATAGAAAAACAAACAACTTTGACTTTGAAGTGGTCAGAGTCATTACTACTGGTCAGAGTTTCTACTACAGCTGATCTACTACATTTCATAAGGAAAATAATGTATTTTTACTCCACAACATTCATCTGACACTTATTAATCCAAGTATTATGGATTGTTATGGATGAAACAAGATATATATATATATATATATAGATATAGATATAGATATAGATATAGATATAGAAGTGGCTCCACAATAACCACTGACAATACTAAAATGCTGCTTACACATTAAAGCACCCATAATAATTATAATAATAATAATAATATTTTAATAATATAACAGCTGCAGATGGGCCGAATCTGTTCTATATAAATGGTTTTATTATTATCATTAGTATTTCCTGTAAATAGTGAGACTACAAAAGCTTTATAGGTGCTAGGATTAAATGTTAATTTTCCTCAGCAACACCGTGACGTTACACACACAAAAACATACATACAACTTTTCCAGTTTGATTTGACTTTTATTTAAGCTTACATGTCACACAGATAGACCTGGGAAAACCCCACAAATAAATGAAACATTTAGTACCCTTCTGAATTTCAAATAAAAATCAAAAATATGTTATGTACCCTAGTACCCAGTGTAAGAACTTAAAACTCTTACTGCTTAAAACTTTTCCTACCACGTAAAACGTTATGTAGATGGCTGTAACGATAGTAATATAAATCCATATATTCATGCCAGTACCCCAGCATGTAATATGCATTAGCAAATAAATAGTGCATTTAAAAATAATGGAAAATACAAAATAATGCCAAGTCACCATATTATTAAAGGAGATTTTTTAAGCAACAGAGATGAAACAGCGGAAATCTTGTAGAATCGAGCCGAAAATGGGCTTTCTTAGGATGTTAGCATTCACTTAGACTTGCCTGACACCATTACACCAAACTCCTGGATGGAGATTTCTTTGTTAGTGTACTGCTGAAGCTGGCGATCTGTAATGTGCCCTAGACGCAGCGCATCCTCGATGGAGAACTTTTTCCCCGATTTCCTGTCATGAAGAACTGAGGATTCTCCCTTAGGGCCCTTGACCGTGATCTCTTCCCAGTCACACTCCTGGCTCTGTAGGTTGACGAACATCTTCCAGTCGATCAGCCCTTGTTTGTAAGCCTCCTCTGGTCGCATCTCTTTGCCTGAATCCGGGTCAATGACCACGATAGACCTACGGAGATGGCTCTCCCTCTGTTCTCTCTTTATTCTCACTGCTGCCAGGTTCTTTTGAAGCTTCTCAATCTCCTCATCCTTCTGGGTGGTTATGCTTCTAAGCTCTGCTAGCTCCCTCTGTAGTGAATCAAGCCTCAACTCCAGGTTCTTTCCTTCATCCCTTGGTGCGGACTCAGCAATAAGTCGAGTCTCTTTGCTGGTTATTTCAATCTCAGACCGTAGCTTGCGGATCTCGTTCTGCAGTCTCTGGTTTTCTTGCTGCAGACGGCTGCTTTCATCACGGATGTAGTCCAGTTCTTTAGAAGACTTGGTGTTAGAGAACTCCATATCAGAGAGCCTGGAAGTGAGGGTGGACAACTCCTGGTCAAGTTCTCGCCTTCTCCTTTTCTCCTCTTCCAGAGTCCTCCTTAGGTTCTCAATCTCAATCTCTGCCTCTGGGTCCCTCTCAACTTGGACTTTCTCAGTGCGAACAACTCGTTCCTTCACATCGATCTTCTCCAGGGTGAGCTGCTGCTGGATGAGGGCATTCAACTCTTTCTCAAGCAGAGTGTGTTTGTGCCTCTCTTCATCAAGCTGTAGTCTGAGGATGGAGTGTTCCTTCTCCTGTTGGGGATCCTGCTGCAGGACAACCTTCTGTTTGACAGTCACCTTCTCACGGTTCTCTTTGTCGCGGATCTCCAGCTCGTTAAGTCTAACCCGAAGCCTTTGGATCTCCAATTCTGCATCGCGCCTTGCCCTGCGCTCACGCTCCAGTTCTTCCAGTTGCAGATCCAGGTCAGTCTTTTGTCTCTGCAGTTGATAGAGTTCTGTTTTCAGGTTCTCCTTTTGTTTCTGTTCAGTGCTGATTTTTTGTGAGAAAGTGTCGCACTCTGACCTGAGGAGAGTATCTTCTTCCATCTTGACCACTTCTTGCTGAACAATCTTCTCGCGGACCTGAGACAGATCCATTTTCCTCAGTCTGATCTTCTCTTCTTGGGCTGACCGTTCTCTCTCAAGGTCGAGGCGTTTCTTTTGTTCCTCAGCCAGTTTCCTTTTGAGAGTCTCGATTTCCTCCTTAGTCTTGGGGTCTTCTCTGTACTGCAGAACTTCATTGACCACTTCTTTAGTCTGCACTTGGGGTTTGGTGTCCCTCCATATTTGAATTTCATTACGAAGTTGGCGGATTTCCATCTCAGATTTCTCAGTCTGGTGGGTTTTATCTACTATTTCATTGCGAAGTCTCTCCAGTTCTCTTTCAGTCTGCGGATCTGTCTTATATTTGATTACTTCTTTAATGATCTCTTTAACCTCAACTTGAGGTCCTCTGTTCCTCAGCATGGTCAGCTCATCCTGCAGGGATCTAAGATGCATCTCTGAATCTCTATAGCGCCTCTGGTGCTCTACAAGTTCAAGCCGGAGATTGGCCACCTCGTTCTCAGCCTTGGGGTCAGGGCGGACGATCTCCCGCACCTTCTCCTGAATAACAACCTTGGACTTCTCCTCCTCTAAGCTGGCAATTTTCCTCTGGAGGTCAGCCTTTTCTCGCTGTGATGATCTTCGTTTGGCCTTCTCATCTTCATACTGCCTCCTGAGGTTTTCTACCTCCCTTTCAAAGGCAACATCTTTCTCTACTTTCAGCACCTCCTTGATGGAAATCTTCTCCTCTGCCATTGCTTTCTCCTTCTCCATCCTTCGGAGCTTCTCCTGAAGAAAGTGAAGTTCATCCTCCAGCTGCTTCCTGCCATCTATTTCCTTCTGCTTCCTGTCAAGGAGCACCCGGTACTCTGTTTCAAGTTGGGGATCATTCTGGACTTTGATCACCTCCTCTTCAGTGATCACCTCCTGTTCCTTGTTCTTCTCCTCAGCCAGGACTGTCACCTGCTTTTGTATCTGAATCAGCTCATTGTCTTTCATCAGCTTCTGCCGTCTCAGCTCTTCCAGGTCCTCCCGCAGCTTGCGTATCTCCTCCTCCTGACCACGGTCTCTTTCGATACGCAGGACCTCCTTCACTGTGTATTGTTGTGCCCCTTCTTTGACCTCTGTCTCAAAGCCACGCAGCTTCAACTTTAGCACCTCAAGGTCATTCTCCAGGACATGAGTAGAGCGGCGCTCCTCTGAGAGTTTTTGCTGAACCTTATGGACTTCCTCATCCAGCTGGGGGTCAGGAACCTTTTTGATCAGCTCTTTCTTGACAATTGTGTCCTGGGGCTTCTGTCCTTCAAGGATATAGATGTCAGTTTGGATAGTCTCAATTTCTTTCTCTAGCTGCTCCCTCCTCTGGATCTCATCTTCCAGCTGCTTCCTGATTCTCCAAGGCTCTCCTCCCGGGGCAGCAGCATGGACTGACTGGACATTTGTCTGGAGCATAGGGGTCTCAGGTTGCTATGGAGAGAAAATCATTATTATTGTTTTTGTTATTATTTGTATTATTATTATGATAAGTAGTAGTAGTATGTGAAAATATTTTACCTGGTTGAGTAGACCTTGGGCGAACTCCAGATTTTTTAGCCTTTGCTTGTTCACTGCATTCACCTCAGTAAACTTAGCCTCAATGGCAGCTTCCTGTAAACAATTAAACATTGACTGATGTCATGGAAAGCACATACATTAAATCCTTAAGTTACTTCAGTGGTTCACAACCTTTTTGACTCATGACCCTGAAAGATTAGAGAAAAGTCAGAAAAAAATAGAATGTTATTTTTAACATTGTTAATCTTGTCAACCTTCAGATTAATCTTACAATCCTTTGGGGGGTCCTGACCCCCAGGTTGTAAAACACTGAATTACTACCTCTGCCACCAGCTACATCCAGTTTGATAATATGTAAATTGTAGTTAAGGAAAATATGAATTATATCTATTCCTAGTAGTAGTTAAGCCTTCATGTTGAGTGAACATGAATGTGTCTTGAAATAATATGTGTGTGGCAAGCAGGGTTTGTTTGATTATTATTATTATTTTAAGGTTATGGAAGGCATGGGTGAAGAAAACAGGGAAAGGGTTATGTCTTTGCTGTATGCTTGCTCATTTCACTACAATCACCTACAGAGAGATATATTGTTTAGACAGTGACATGTCATGAAAGCTTGGCTGTTGTGCTTCACCTCTGCCCTGACTGTAAGTGCAGGTGATTCCAATCTGGTCCTCTTGTATGCCTGAGGCACAAGTCCATCCTCCAGGTCTAGGATAGAGCTGAACTTCTCAGTTTCACTCTCGTAGTCCTACAAAGAAGAATCAGTAAAGCATGAATCTAAACCTTCATCTTATAGCATTTCTGCAAATTAAAGGTGGCTATGTCGTGGTAAAAAAATCAGAATCAGAAATACTTTATTGATCCCTGAGGGGAAATTCTTTCAAAAATCAGTGTTGAATATCTTACTTTGACAGCTTGTTGGTAAAGCTGGGCATTTTTAGAGACGCTGTTCAAGTCAGTCTCCTTTCTTGCAATGTCAGAGAGCAAGTTCTGTACAAAACAGAGTTGTTATAAGTCTTTACACCACTGACACAATATTCCTCTATATCAGAAAATATGTATAGTATGAACTGCGCCGTTGCTCATCACTCTCACCCTCTGATTCTTCAGCTTGGTCTCCACTTGTCTCACGTCATCTGTTTCACGGGGTTCGTAGTTTGGGACACGAGACAACCAGCTGTTCAGATTATCATAATCATTGCGGTAATTGTTGTACGACATCTTGGCTCTCTGCAAGCTCTGAGACCTGCAACACGCAGCAAAAGAAAGGATTATGCAGATCTTATGTGTAGGTCTTTGTCAAATTTGTATTGTGATGTGCTGCTCAGTATTTCTTCCAATATTTATTAATGCACAGATCTTAGTAAACATGTCATCCTTGTTCTGAATCTCACCTGGTGTCGATCTGCTTGTTGAGGTTGTTGAAGCGTTTGTTGAGCTTCTGAACGTCCGCTTCCTGCCTCTCAATATCAGGGCAGTGCTCTTGAAATTTGGTGGCCATGTTGTCACAGCTGCTTTTGGCCAAACGCAGGTTCTGCTCTGTCTCAGTGATAACTGACCTCTTGGACCTCAGGTCTGATGCAATATCCTGCCAGAGTAGCAAGGGAGACTAACTGAGTATACACAGCAATATGTTCTTTAGGAAGAGTGTGTGGAGCCTTTATCCATTTTAAAGTTTATCTCTCATATCTAGCACTTGCTAACTGTTTGAATGAGTGCAATAATTCCACTGATACTGTATATTTGGTGATAAAGGCTTTTTTTTAGCAAATTACTTAATTTATACTGATTTTAGTTTTATATAAATACATTTTATTGTTAGGCCATTAGTAGGTATATTGCTCATTTTAAATGACAAACATGACACAGTTTGAAAAACAAATTAAATACTTGGGTGAGTGATGTGAGCAAGGAGCTTGCCGTTGAGAGCGTGCATTTAGGGGAAACAGCTACTGGTTCACTAGCTGGTGTTACCCTGGTGTCCGAGAAATTTTGGTCTGATCTATATCTGTTGGGATCTCATTATAACCTGTGCCAGAGGATAAAAGAGTCATCTTACTGCAAGCTCCCGTTGTGTTTTCTCGAGCGAGGTGATGTCAGCTGGAGCAACCTCCTCCCTTGCCAGCTTGTTCTCATAGGTGGACAGTAAAGTCTTCCCATTTTGAAGGGAAGTCTCCAGCTGGTTGGAATTCTTCAGTCTAAAACAAGGGTAAGTGCAGTTGTTAAGTGAGTAGAAATGCATGCTGCCTTAAAAGCAATTCAGAAACAGAAAACTCCACAGAAGATAAGCTACTGAGATCAAGTCCCGTACTTCTCCTGAGAGCACTGAAGTAGCTGCTCGATCTTTGTGTACTTCTTGTTGGCTTCATCCACCTTGCTGTGAAGTTGAGGAGCGCTGGCACAGCTTTGGTTTGAGACCAAGAAGCTTTTTGCTTCCTGCACTTTAGAGGACTTCTCTGGTTCAATCTTACTGACAGCAGCAGCAATATCCTGAAGAAAAATGTTCGGGTTGGTGAGTTGAAACATCCATAAATTGAGTACTAGAAATTGACATGTAGGGGTTGTGTGACACATTATTTAAATCAACCAACAGAACAAAGTGCAAGTCATTACCCTCATATCCTGCAGGCGGTCAGCACTGTCCTGCAGGGGCCTGTTCTGCTCCAGTGGTGGGCGCACTCGGGCATTAATGGCCTTCTCCTGTTTGTCCAGGTCACTGACGACCTTATCCAGACCGGCCATCAGCTGACGGCATTGCTGCTCCTGCTTGTCTGAGGTCACACACAGTCACACACAACATAATGAGCTTCATTATTTGGCTTCATCTGTGTTCTACAGGAATCTTTGTCTGACCAGAAGCCAATAGTTTTTTTAATGCCATGAAAGCTTAAGACGCTGTTAACACCTTTTACAGCAAAAGGCAGTGCAACATTTTGTTTTTTATAATTTAAAGGGTGGTTCACGTTTACTACAATGTGCGTATTATTTTAGTCATGAGAACGTACTTTACAAAGTAATTGTTGAGATGTGGGAACACATTGAAGAAACTTTGGGGGTTAAATTGAAAGTGAGCGCACCTGAAATGTTGATAATAATCCCTCCTTGCACAGGAAAGTGTGCACTGTACAGTAAGTACAGTAGTTCAAAGCTGAAGTAGGAAGCAGGTTTAGGACGGACAGTTTGATTAATATTTTTACTATTCGCCTTGCTTTTTCTTCCCAAAAAGTTTGACTAATCTGGGACATTACAGCTTGTGTTTCTTGCCCCTTCGGACTTCTTTTTAGTGAGGTCACCGTCTTCCCAGATCTCAGCAGTTACAATTTATCATTACCAACAGAAAAGATGGCAAAACCTATGAAAATAAAAGTTCTATCATCCCAGATCTGATTGATCTGAAGAATCTTTTAAACGCCAATACGAGTTTATTCTCTTGGAAATTGGCTTGAAAAGAAGATTAGACATTAAGCTTTGCAAACATTAGTCTTTATGCTCACTGATTCCATGTTGAATGTGAAGTACAGTCCTGTTAGCCCGTGGTAGCTTGCTATATTATATTGTATAAATACACATAAAGTGGTATGGGGTCACAGCATATTAAATCAGGTAGTCAAATTAGAGCAGAAAATAAATCAAGTTGCTGGGTGTGAAGGCATGACAAGTGGCTAAAAGCTGCAATACAGCAGAATTGGATATGTCCTGTACCTGTGCCAGTCCCACTCCCCTTCTTCAGCTCATCGAAGCGTTTCAGCAGAGTTCCCTTGCTGCTTGCCATCTTCTGCTTGACTGCTTTTTGCTGGCTGGCCAGGCTGCAAGCACACAATATAACAAATTTATACTGCTGCACTGGAATAAAATACAGGAGTGTCTGTCATTCAATGAATGATCTTTGTGTACACGTGTACGTTCATCTTTGTACACACTCACTTGTCAGAGATGGCCACTGCCTCGGGGTCGGTGGGGGGGATCATGAAGCAGACGGCCGGGGCGGTGAGTTTATGTCCATTTGTATCCTTTACGTCCCATTTGGTCCCATTGTTCCGGAGCAGAGTGTACCTCTCCCCACGCAAAATCTGACCCTGTACACATCCAAGAGTCACAATCTGTCATCTGCTGCTGGACCACACATATAGTTCCATCTTAAACGATCATATTCTAGACACAGCAAACACACAGATTTATAACTGAATATTAATGAAAGAGGCTTTCCATTATGTGTTAGCAGGGGGCGGGCCAATCAGAGCTCTTGCTACTTTGTGCAGGACATGGAGTCAGTTATCATTTTTGAATGAAGATTGGAAATTAATTTAATTTAATTCAAAGCTTGAAATCTGTGAGGTCAAGAGACAACCTACACATGAGGAGTTTAGCAACACCTAAGCTGAAGAGCTTCGTAGTCGGCTCTTTAGTCAAAGTACAGGCTTCTTCAAATCCCCTGTGTTCTGAACCCCAGGGGTTTTAAATAAGATCCTCAGAGTCTTAGCCTGGGCTATCTTCTAAAGGGATTTGAATACATTACAACACAAAACGTTACGTTACAGGCCTGGTATTTAGAAAAAGCCAAGCAAAGGGAGAGTGCTTACTCATGCACTCGGATAGCGGAGAACATCCTGGGATTAGAGCACTGACAGCCATTGACAGAGAAGAAAATAACATAAAATAAAGATTAGATGAATTATTTTGAGGGAAAATGGGGTCAATGCAGCACAGAAAGACAAGTCGATGATAGAGATGAAGGAGAGACATTTAGGAGAAGGTTTCCACAGAGGAAATCTGAAGAAGGGATACAGCTCTGGTTGAAATCTCCTCTTCTGGTCTGAAAACATGTTTCTAGCAGTGGGACAGTCTCAGATGAGTATCAGATGGTTATAACTCTCACCTATACTGATGATCACCTATAATGTATTTTAATCCAGACCTTATCTTATCCAGACTGGATCTTAACCAGACGAACAGTTACTCCTGTAGGGCTGCACTGCATTAAACAACAAGACCCACGGGCCTCTTCCCTGCAGACACTGACATGTGGGAGCAGGAAAAGATCAGCAGCAAACAATCATATGAATGCTGTCTGAATTCCATTTAGCTGCATCAGTTTCATCAATTTCAGGTCCTGGTATTGTTCCGGCTGACCCACTGTCACAGTGTCTTGGCTGACTGGGACACTTAGAGCAGAGCCAGGTAAAGTCATTAGTAACACCTGTGCTTTTCCTACAATGACAAGTCAAAATGTCTGCTGTCTGCCAAGCAGTGTAATGAATTCTGCATTTTGAAGGTGCTACTGAAAAATCCACGTTGGGGTCTTGAGGTCGTGCTGTGATAGCAGCAGTATTGTATCAGTTTTTGAAAACAAAACTAATTCAGATCTAATCAGCTAAACATGATGCTGTAATTCCTTTATCGTACTTTTGATGGTAAAAACACACTGCATACCTCATCTGTGTCAAACTCGCACAGAGCTTCAATGGGCAGAAGCTTCTGGGGGGGTTCCCGGCGGTACTTCAGAGGCAAAACCTGCAGGCTGCGCTTCTGAAGAGCCTTAACCCGCTCATCAAAGTTGTCCATGGCCTTGGCTTGGTCCTGCACACACACACAGAAACATATTTTCCAGTGTTTAGAGGCAGCCAGCAGTACTGTCAGTTCAGGATCTATGTTCAGATAAAAATATGCTCACATCCATGTCCCTGATCAGGCCCTCCGTCTGATACACATCTTTGAACTCAGGGTTGTACTTCTGGTTGAGCTCTGTTTCCAGCCGCTTCAGCAGGTCCTGAGTGTCCCGCGCCTCCTTGTGGTACTGGACACACACAGACACTGATGAGCTTTACCTGTTTAAATGTGTGTATGTGTTTGAATATCTGTGAGTGCTCATTTGTCCTCTCTGTCTCACCTTGTGATACTCATCCATGTGTTTTAGGTGGTTTTCCTCACAGATGAGCAGGTTCAAGTATTCCTTCCAGTCAGCATGGACTGCCTCCATATGAGCCTGACAGACAACATTGAATGTGGGCATTTTATTACTAAAAAACGCTTTTATGAATGGAATGGTCCGAGAATTCGTCTAAAAGGAGTAGAGGGGCGGGACAGGTACCTCAATAACGTTCTTCCCTGGATGCCCAGAGGCAATCAGCTTCTCTCCGTCGTCATTCACCTTGGTGACAGCAGCCTCTTTGGACTCCAGACATTTACTGATGAAGGTCTGTTGGGGCAAGACAGATGCTGAGTAAATAATAATAATTTTTTTTTTTTTTATTTGTTAGGGTCCATGCTTGTATGCACTCATTTTATATATGCAGCCTGTGTGTCTGCCCCTCAGCTACCTCATACTGCCTCTGGCGGGCGGGGTAGTCCAGGTTGGTGTCGCTCCAGTCGTAGTTCATCCTTTCCTCTGCCTGCTGGTCCATCCAGTACAGCTCATTGGTGCAGCGCTGCATGTAGTCCCGCAGACTCAGCAGGTTGCGCTGACGAGCACTGGAACTGGCCTAAGCGAGGGAAAGAAAAGCTTAGAGCGAGTGGTGGAATGTAACGTAATACATTTACTCAAGCTTTACTACTAGTGCTAATTTGAAGTACTTGTGATTTACTTGAGTATTTCCATTATATGCTACTTTATTCTTCTCTACTACATCTCAGAGGCTCCTTTTTACATTACAATCTGTAAGTGAACACCGTGTTTCCCCAAATGTGCTGGTTTTGAATTTTTCCGATAAACAGAAGGATGAAGTGTTCCTTTAAGGGTTGAGAGATCGTGACAGGCTTTTTAGAGATACAGTATGTGGTTCTCACAGGACAGTGATGCTACAAACATAATGATGACCTTATAGAATTTGATGTATTGCTTTAGATTAAGCTACACAACAGTATGTAAAGTAGTTAAAGTTAGCAAACCCTATACAGCTACTGCAGTAAAATGCAACATAAACATTAATGCAGCAGTAACTATAATCTAAAACCATGGGAAGGGACAGGGAACATTTACTACTCTATGACTACTTTTACTTTTGGTACTTTTAAGTACATAATGCTGATAATATTTACATACTTTTACTTAAGTAAGGTTTTAAATGCAGGACTTTTACTTGTAGTGGAGTATTTTCTCAGTGTGATATTACTACTTTTACTTAAGTAAAGGATCTGAATACTCCTTCCACCACTGCTTAGAGCTACAACCAGTAGATTTCCAACATGATGACTTGGGTTCCCTGGAAGCTAGTGTGCTAAGCAAACAAACTTTAACAAGCTTTATTTGAAAAAAGTATATATTTAGGTAAATATTCAACAACATAAGTAGTTCTCACATGCTGAACTTTTATGTAAGTAAAGTACACCATTTAAGGTGAATTTAGGTGTCATTTTAAAGCCTCTAGGTGATTTATGTGATTATATCATCTTTCAAATTATTCTAATGGCACACGCGTGTTGATACATTGCTATGCTATGTGTTTTTTTATCCTACCACATATTAGCTTTAAGTAATTATCTTTCCCATGTGTACAAAAGCCCCATTGCGCACTCCCAGATGATTGGTGAGGACGTCGTGGAGTGCACCAGCTTCAGAACAGCGACAGGCATTTAATTAAGCTCAGCAGGGACAATGAACCCCCTTTGACTTCTCGCTTGGGATTTGTGTGTGTTAGTGAATGAGTTCTGCATATGTTTCATCAATTCAACTGTGGAGCAAGTTCATTTTCCACCAACATGCATATCTTTGCTGTGTCACCAGATTTGTTTGTAAGATGTATGATTTTTAAATATTTATTTATTTAATTATCAGAACCCCACACATTCACTGTTACCTCCCTGCACTGGATTAATTTAAAGTATCCTCTCAGAACTTTCTCCATAGTTGTCCAACACAAACCACTGTGTCCCTGAGGTCCCCTTCCTCACACCATGCAATGCTACAGTGTTGGCATTATTCTATATTTTTCTTACTATAAACAAATCCAGTAAAAATAACAAAACCAATAACATGACTGTCTGTGGCTCCTCCTGAAGATGTAAGTCTTTAAAAACACCTCACAAATATAAAGTCTTTTCTGCAACAAAAAAGGCAGTAATTTCAGTAAAGTTTTTAACAAATGTTACTGGACAACAGTGGAGTTCTATGGCTCAGATGAAGAGGAGACATCAGGCTGAGAGAGTCACAGGACTTGTTAAGAGATACAATCACTGCTGATTTGTGTCTGCACATGGGATTTGATGACAGTGAGAAAATATTTTTTTAAATCATCAGTATTTTCCTAGTGTTTTGAACAAATGTAATGCAGATTTTACTCAAAAGAAAATACGTTGACACCAGCAATTAAAGAGGTGTGTGCTTGTTATGATAAGGTCAACATGCAATGAAGTGTTTGTCTGAAGACACAGAAACTCGCCAAAGGGCTAAAAACAGGTTGGTGATGAGAGATGGAACATGACCAACAGTCACAGGTTATGCTGATTGAATAACATACAAACATACACACACACACACACACACACACACACACACACACACACACACAAGGACCAATACATACAAAATATAAACAGTGAATGTGTGTGCGTTTGTGTGGATTTATTACCAGCAGTTTGTTGTACTTCATCTGGAGGCTGCTGACATATTCCTGAAGAAACAGAGAGAACAGTGAGAACAGGACGGCGTAACGTGACTTATTTACAGATGATTACAGAAAATTAAGTTTAAAGTCATTTAAACAGTTCAGTGTGTGTTTTGTGGTTGTCTCACTCATGTGCCTAATGCTATTTAATTAGCATTAAGGTATTCTGTCATTTCTGTGAAGATTAAATAACTGAAACATATAATATCCAATTCAACCACTAGCTAGAAATGATCTAATGCAGTTTCATGATTATGACCACTCATGACACTCAAACCATTTTTGGTCACTACTAATTACCAAAACTGATAAATGCTGATCTCATTCAGCTCTTCTCTTTGTTTTCATGTTTGTACCTTGTCTCCACCGGCAGCGATATGAGGAGCCAGAGCCTCGACCTCGCTGTGGAAGATGTTGTGTTCCTCCACCTCGTTCTCCACAGATGGCAGGTCCTGGCCAAAGCCCTTGTTGTTCAGGTTGTCCTGGACAGGGAGACAAAACAATACACTTCAGTCCATTCCACCACATGCAGTTAGGATGTAAAGGGTAACTTCAGTATTTTCCAACCTGGATCCTATTTTCCCATGTTGTGTGTCTATGTAACTAATGTGGACAAAATGTTAATTGATCCGGTACTAAGGGAGTGCACTGCAGGCAGTAGCAGTGAAACAGAGCTGCAACGTAATCCATGTGGGCAATTGTGCCCTGTCGTCCACTAAAGTGCTTGTTTTTGCCACTGACAGGCTCAGATTGTTATGTTATATACAAGTGTTCGAATCCACTGAGAAATCACTGTGTCCCTGAGCAAGACACTTAACCCCTCGTTGCTCCAGAGGCGTGCGACCTCTGACATGTATAGCAATTGTAAGTCGATTTGGATAAAAAGTGTCAGCTAAATGAATAAATGTAATGTAAGAAGTCATCAGACTGGTCTTAACTGCTGCTGTGGGGGTATGAGAGAGTGTGTGCAACAAGTTTGCAAAAAAAAATGTGAGAAATTCCAAGAAAACACATTAGGAAAGTACTTGACTTGACAAGATATATCAAGATGTATTTTCCATTTTGCTTGTGTGAGGTTTATTTCAGGTGCACAGTGTGAGTGTGAGTGTTGCTTCCTACCAGTTTCTCATCCATCATGTTGCCCCAGTTGATGCTGGGCTTCCCCTCAGTGCGGATCAGTTGGTAGATACGGTCACGGTCCTCTTTCAGCTTCATCACTCTTTTACGCAGCTGCTTCATGCTGAATAGTACAGAACACTTAACAGGTAAGTAAGGCGAATAAATTCAGCATGACAAGAAAACACAGCTTCTGTGTGTACCAGTGATTATGACATTGCTTTCTGAATGTATTCTGACTAAAAGAACTATGAGCTCTTCTTATTATAAGAGCAAAATAAATGTCTGTCCATAAAGGCCAGATACAAGTGAGTCACCTGCACTCTAACAGCTCAGCATTATGTGCATTCCCACAGCATTGTCTAGTACAATAACAGAGCTATGTTACATGAAGCAAATACTGTTTTCATTTAAATTGTCAAATATTGGTTTATTTACTTTACATCCACATTACTATTTTTTTCCCCCTTTACTACATTCAGTGGCCTTTATTTCTAACCTCCCCTATTCTCCAGTTAATGTAAATTCCACACTTCCTCCGTGATAACATGTTTCCTTTATAAATTCAGTATAATGTCAGCTGTTCCATTTGTCCATTCCATTGAATTAAACTCAGCATTTCCTCAAGAATTTTCACAATTGCAGCTTTCCCTTACAGGTAGTCTTTTAATGTGAAAGCAGTAGTGAGCATGACATGTCACTACTGCTGCAATGATGGAATGTGATGAAATTTGATGAAATTTTGGAAACAGGAAAATCAGGAATAAAGGCTTGTCTCTTTTACAGTATAAGCCTGCTCCAAATAAAGGCCTTGTTCTCTCTGAGGTACACATATACACATACAGTGTCTACCCTGCTGTGTGCAGCCTGATGACACTAACATATATAACTTCTTCTTGACAGAAGAAGAAGACCAGGAGCTGAGGACTACTCACTCCTGCTCTATCATCTCAGCCTGCGGATGCTGGAGGTGCTTGGCATTGACGGTGTCCTCGTCCAGGCCGGTGAGCAGCTCCAGAGAGTTGAGGATTCTCTTGTTGGTGTCATCCTGATACAGCGGCTGCTTCCCCTCATTGATCTTACTCACATCCTGCAGAATCAACGCATTGGATGTAAGAAAGACGGCCAATATGTAATGTCAAAGTAACAGCAGAAGAATAAACACAAGGTGAAGCTGCATTCTTCCCTCGGTTGAAAGTAAATATAAATTCACGGTACTCGTGCTGGTATTTGCAAAAGTGAATTTACTAAATATTAATGACATGAATTTACAGTTTATATGATAGCCGAAGCTCCTTTTTACTTTAAACTACAGCACTCATTGAACTCAGATCGCTGACCAGAGTGTTGGTTCTCTTGCACCTCTTGGTCGTTCTGCTGAAATCTAGACTAAATCCCAAAAGTATTTTAATTTAACTGGTCAATGATAGGTGTATTTGGAGAGTGTCAGTACAGATCTCTGAGGCCTTTTGGAGGCTTTGTTTTTACATGGTACCTTGTTAAGGTTCTGCTCGACTTCGTATATGTTCTTCTCCACTTTATCAGCATTCTTCTGCAGCTTCTCGATGAGAGTGCCCAGTTCTGTGGCTGGAGCACTGGAAGACAAACACAGAGAGGTGAACTGGGATACTGTCTGTTCTATCCACAAGCTGTCACTGTTTCCCACCTTAGTTATCAGAGACATTAGTACGGTCACTTTTAATGTCACTCTTTGACACACTGTAGTTGCTGCATTTAATGATGTGAATGTCTATGCAGACCTGTCAATCAAAATGATTATTATATGATATTTTCATTTTGATTGACATGTTCATTGAGCATTCATTTGACAGTAATATGGCAGTTACATTATTACAGATCTTCTGAACTCTGAGTTTTTGTGAACTGTATTTTGTCTAGTGTTGCAGCACTGCTTCTTTACCACATCAGCTCTACAGAGTGATCATTCTGCTGCATATGAGATGAATAATTTAGGCTTTTAAACGTAATGAATTTCTTAGTATTGGGAAGTAACTCATGGAAAATGTGATGTGTCAGATTAAGTAGGCTACAGCAGTTATATCAAGGTGTCAGATACACTGTGATATGTAATGAACACATCTACGAGCGCAACAGTTTTATAGCTCTGAGATAGTATTATAGTTATTAATGACTTGATGAGCCATAAAATGACCTCTTCTATTCAACTCTTTTCATCTGGGTTCTTCATACCAAGGTGATGACTCACAGCTTTTTCCTGAGAATCATAATACACCCCACTGCCAGAATTGATCCTGAATGACTGGATGCACGTTACCATGACTTATTATCGTCTATAACAGGTTACAGTTATCCAAGGAAGGTTCAAATCAAGGGTAACTGGACAAAGGACACTCTTATGATGACAACCATGTACATATTTTGGACAGGGAGGACGGATGGTTTCAAAGAGAAGTGAAAGTGGCTATTTATACCAAATAGAGAGACCATCTCTCAACATGGGAGGATGACTGAGACAGCACTTATCCCTCTCTTACAATTCTGTAATTCATCTCTTCCCAGGAGACTGAACACACACTCACATTTGGCCTCAGATTATAAAGCCAAGTACTGTTGTTTCAACTGCCTGGAGCACTAACAAACCAAGCAGTGCCCACCACCTTTCTAATGACCCCACAGAGGTTAAATAGCAGGGATTCCCTGCCAGTCAGTTAGAACTGAAGAAGCCTCTTGGATGAGAGGCAGCATCTCAAAGTGTCTTCAAGTATCTTCAGTTCAGTTGCCCTTGATTTGAACTTTCCTTGGATATGGGATATAACATTACATAACTGAAAACACAGGAATTCATTTGTATGCACACAGCTGTCATTCTGTCAGAGTTAAATGTACAACTTGTTGGTAGGTAAGGACGCTGACCAGACACAGGCAGGTTTATAACACACAGCTAAAGTAAGGGAAACTGGCCCAGCAGGGTTTAACCTCATATATAATGCAGCAGACACACCTAGTCCAATCACTGACAACTATCACTCACTGTCATATGTGCCAAAGTGCATGTTCAAGTGGTTGTGTGAAGCTTGTTATCACTCCTAGTGTATGGAGTGTATAGTGTTAATATGGAGCACTGGAACCAAGTGTCTGCTCACCTGAACTGTCTTTATCTACGCTATTCCTTTAACTGCCAACCTCAAGAGCAGTTTGGCACTAGAGCCTGTCTCATATATAGTTTATGGGCTGACTTTAGCTTATCAACCATGTATGGTGCCTGTATGTATGTCAACTGATATAACACGTAACAATATCAGCCATAACATATTGTTATCAGACTTTTTTGGACTCTCATATTGTGATATTGGTATCAGGTGGCCTCAAAAATACATTATCAGATGGCTCTATTTGGCAGTAGCTACTAAAAGAGTGGATTCTTTACATTCTCAATACTCCCAATTAATCATAAATAACTTTCTGTAACCTTCATGCAGATTCACATTTCAGGAGAATTTTGAAATGTGAAATGTTAGGACTTTAGTGTTACAGAAAAACTACAACATAAGAATTTACAAATTCTAGTCATGTGATTTTGGTGTGTGTGTGTGTGTGTGTGTGTGTGTGTGTGTGTGTGTGTGTGTGTGTGTGTGTGTGTGTGTGTGTGTGTGTGTGTGTGTGCTGACGACACAGAGCAAAAAGTCCATAATAAGTCCATGTCACTTCAAATCACACACCCATTCCCCATTTGAACTCTTTTAAGTTACGTGCCATCTGCTGAATGCACACTGGACGCTAAATTAAATTTCAAAGGACTGAAAATGAAACAATTTTAGAACAAGTTTGAACTTGTATATAGTGTAGAGTTCTGCAAAAGCAGCTCGTAGCTTGACTGTCAAGGCCCATCCAAATGAAAAACAGCCTGAGGGGGTTTTCTGCCATTTTCGAACACAAGCAGCAAACACATACAATTCTTTGTCCTCACTGAAGCCTTCAAACCAACAGGTCCTTATGCAAGCACACTCCTAATCACATCTATTTGGATTGCTACTGCAAGAAGACAAAAAAAACAGCAGCTGGTTGTTAAAATGCAAGGCATAAACACAGTTGCCAATACTATTTACTTGCATGCTTTTAAATGATTGAAACCACAGCTTTGTCCAGGACTTGTGTAGGAAAATGGATGGTTTTCAAAGCTGACATTTAAGCTGACATCATAACAGATGAAAACTAACCTTGCCTTGGTCTTTTAGCCCTTGCCCTAGTCTCACTGATAGCCAATAGCCATATATTTCATAACTAGAAACCGTTTTTCGTCTTGATCCAAGGAATACTGCTTTTTAATTATCCAAGAGTCTGAACACTACAACCATCCTACCTGCTCTACTATGTATTCTGTGCTCCAAACATGTTTTTGTGTTTCCAGGGAGGCTCACTGTTGTGAGTGTGGTTATGTTGGTTCTGGGAAGGAACTGGCACTGGAGTGTCGGCCTGATAAACATAACACAGATGTTTCCACATGGAGAGGGTCAAATTAGAAGCAGAAAGCTCCAGCACTAAGTCATAGAGGGTGTGGAGGGCCGATTATGAGACAATGTCCCCCTGGGCAGACATTTAGAAGGCAACCCACCCCTCTTACATAAGAGCAAGAACAGCAGATTGAAAGAGACACAAGAAACACATAATTTGTAGTTGTTTGATGGTGGTTGTTTTGAATCTCTTTGTGAATGTTTGACGTCTCTTAGCGGCCCAGAGGCCTCTTAACCTCCTGTGCAGTAATCCATCCGCATCTAGATAAGGAAAGAAAATATATTCCCAAACACACAGCACGTCCTTGCTGCCTGTCTTAAATGTTCTCTTACCCAGCTTTCTATGAAGAGAGATTTGGGGCCCTGTTAAACGATCTGCAGCCATGGTCTGAAGTGCATTTAGGGCGTGTCCAACTCCATGGTTGCTAGTTAAATGGTGCATAATCTAGGTGCAAGGTGCCGAGGGGTTTGTTAGGCATTTAGCCTCTTAATTAATCTCAGGTGAGTTTTGGGCGTAATATGAATTAAACCAATCAGATTGTCATCTCCCATTCCATGTAAAAGCCAGATGTGCCATTTAAATGGCAGATGAATGACACATTATGAAAACCATCAATTCAAATCAAAGTGTCTCCGCTATGAAACATCTGGATCCTCGCTGCGCTGCATTATTAGAAACTATGATGAAGTATTAAGTCTTATCTCTTCCAGGTGATGTCTTTATTCTGTGTTATTGATGTATGAGTGTTTTCTTTAACAATTTACCCTGTGGTGTGTTTAATGATTAGAGAGGCTGCTGTCAGTTATTAGGGAGATGCTTCACCCCATTTCACCCACCCGCTATTAATCAGAATGTTCATTTTTATGACGCAGCCCATCTGATCAACTGCCATCACTGGAACCCGCCTATGCAGGTGCACCTTACTATCTGAATAATGGCCCTCTTAATAGCAGGAGAATACTGCGCCATTGACTTTAGACCAGGCTTTTGTTAGTCAATGACGCATAAAGCTAGAAAAGACAACTGCACTGGTCAAACTAACTAAACTTCTGCTGCGCCGGGTTAAGAAGGGGCCCTTGAAGTTTAAAACCTTGTACCGTGCTTAAACTAGCATACCACCGTATTGTTGTTTGGATGCAAAGGTATGAACTAATCCCCAGATCCAAGGCTTTGTTGAGGATTTGGATCTGGTGCTCCGTGCTGTCTTTAGCCTAGCTTACAGTGCAGCTTGCCAGATACCTGAGATCAGCTTCCTGTTCTTTTCCACCCTTTGATTTACATGCACCAACTAAAACCGGAAAAGGGCGGTGCTGCATTACTAAGATTCCATCAATGTCTCTTGGTCGTTATCAGGGTGCAGAAATTGTTCAGCAACAATTACAGCAATAATAATCCTCATTGTCACCTGATGAGTATAGCCATAATAATAATAATAGCCAGAAAAACGATAATAAATCACTGGTTTGGTGTGGAGTTCATTAACTAGGTGCCTTTGAATAAATGTAATGCCAGTGCATTCAGCGCAAAGAGAAAGACAGAGCATTTCTTTTCTCTGGACGTCAGGTGTCATCCAGAGAGCAACACACCTTACACTGGAGGATTACTATTTGAAAAACAGATTAGTCGATCTTTTGGTACTCAACAGGATACTTAAAGGGGTTATTTTTTAAGGCCCCTGACCCCCCAACACCTGCTGAGTGACAGGGAGCAGTATGCTCTCTACTGTTTTTCAAGGCGTTCTGCCTTCCACAGAGCTGGTTAAAGGCGGGGCATTTGGTTGAAATTAAAGTGCATGGTAGGGGAAATGATTTGATAAACCAACTTCAGCCTCAACATGTGCACTTTCTCATTGCCAGGGTGGAAACCACACAGATTTCACCTTCACTACACAAACAGAGTGAAAAGGCTAAAAGTGATAGGCAATGGCCTCAGTGCTGTTGTGGGAGAGGCTGCAAGACATTCCTCACACATTGTCTTTTTAAGGAAGACGGCCAAATACTTATCAGACCATGTTACTATAACTTTACTCCACACCCTCACATAGTATGCAATCTAATTTACAGAGTCTGCATGTCATCTGTGGCTCAATGCAGACCCCAGCTCATTTGATCCACATCCCATCCCAGCAGTTCACTCAATGGAATAAAACTATCTTAAGTCACGCACCAGAAAGGACAGTTTCACTTGGCAAACAGTCAACCTTTACTACAGGTCACGCCTTGTTCTACTGAGCCATTCTCCATTAAAGAATTGTCCAAATAACTAAACTTATACTTACGTAACATTATAAATGTTACGTAATGAATAAATAATGATAATATAAAGAGGTACTTTACTGAAGACAGAGTGTAGAATTTGAGTGTTTAGTTAATAGGCTACAGGTTCACGGCGCAGCAAGTTCACTTTAAAAGAGAGATTTTCTTCTGATGTTCGGTATTACCGTAAAGACCGGAGCTGGGAGTGCAACAGAACAGCTCCGTGGGATTGAACACAGTTAACTAAGAAAGTCTCCTACTTACGCTGGCTTCGGCTGCGTTATAACGGTGGACTTCTTTTTCTTGAACATGGTGACAAGTCACCTGTCAGCGGCTTCAGGCAAGAAAACAATCCCGGCAGGACAGGTGGAGCTCAGCTGTGTGCGTGCGCTCTGCTCGCTCTGCGGCTCCTGGTGTGTATGCGCGTATCAAATCCTCCCACAGACCCTGCACCAGCGGCACTGGACTGCTCATCTGCAACACTCACTTTTAGTTTTCACACCCAGCCTGTGTACCTGTGAACCAGCAGGCGACGGGCGGGGCCACGGGGCCAGACCCCGCCCTTCACCCAAGAGCCCACACACACACATACTTAATGTAAATGTAGAGTAATAAAATAACCACAGCGGCTGAGAAAAGTCTTACAAAGTATATAGACCAGAACATGGAAACTGTAGTAACCTAACTGGTGTTGGTATGATACAAACATGAAAACAAATGCAAAACAATGTACCACAGGGTGTGACAACAGGCGTGTGTGTTAAGCTAAAGTTCTTTTTCAGTAAAAGTGACTGTACGTTAATGTGTAGTATAACAGATTTATAGATGGATAAGCAGTATGACATAATGGTATATATTAGAGTACAGTCTAGACCTGCTCTATATGGAAAGTACAATGAGATGACTTCTGTTATGAATAGGCACTATATAAATACAATTGAATTACCTTAAATATATACTTTTTAAAATGGATCAACTATGAGATCCATAGTGTGTGTGTGTGTGTGTGTGTGTGTTTGGGAGGAGTAGGCCTAAGTTGCTTTGTAGCTGGGGGGTGTGGCAGCACTGGCTGAACGAGTTAGACTCGATAGTGCGCTCCTACTATGTGAATGTAGTCTGTGAATGTTGTCTCTGTTTGTGTGTGTGTGTGTGTGTGTGTGTGTGTGTGTGTGTGTGTGTGTGTGTGTGTGTCTCAGTTAGGGTAAGGTGTATGACAGTGATACTGCAGCTCTCCACAGGACTTCCAGTTGAACTAGGCCACTCACTGAACTAGAGAGTAATGAGACCAACATACACTTGACGACTCAGCTCATGCTCTCTGACTTCACACTGTGCAGATATTTTGACCAATCATCAGTGTTTGAGATCCATTCCAGTTCATTTGGATTTTGGATTTTCATCTAAGATACTTCTGGCAAATTTGGCAAACACAGGAGCACCACCAAAAACCATCCAGTGCAGCGTCATCTGTCAATACACTGCATTGACCAGTCAAAGAAGTGCACATTCCTGGTAGATTGCTTTGTAACCGCGTAATTCAAATATTTACCTCCCAAATATAAAAACTGGTAAGATAATTGGAGCCAGTTACCCACGCAACACTGCCCCTGCTCTGCTTCTTGTTTGTTACTGTGGGAGAGTCAATGATTTCAAGAATTCAGCATTGCACAAACTGCAGAATACAGAATAACTGACTTGCGTCTCACCTATGGAAGAGAAGTAAATGAAGAGTCAACATAATAGCCGATGGATCTCATGTACACTGGCATTTTTTAGGCTTCAGGTAATGTTTTTTTTCACTTGCACAGGTTAGCTACATGATTTTGCATTGGGCTATGAGCTCTTTAAGCCCTTTAAGCAAATATATACACTCGTTGGTGATACGGAAACAAACCTTTACATTTACACCATGTTCAAACCAACAATAGCGATGTCACAAAAACACACTGCCTCTTCATTCATTTTAATGGAAAAAAGGTTTATCCTGCAATGCCATTGTCTCTAGATCAACCATTTAGAGAGACTATAGACCTCTGTGCAGTGTATTCAGGGCTGACAGTCCTTAAAACTTCTCTTCAGTTCACTCACTGTCAAAGACGGGGTTGCCTCACATATACAAACATAAACCTAGCCTGCAAATCTTTGGATGGTAGGAGGAAGCTGGTTAGAGGCTGCTGGCTGAAGCCATCTACTGCACAGATTCCAAAACTTTTTGTACCTACTAGTCATTGATGAAAATAGGGCCCAGGTTTAAAAATACTGACATTCCCCTTTAATAAAGACAGATTGAAATTCCAGGTATGTGTTTGATCTTCTCACCAGTATCTGTGACAACATGCCCATGCTTGAAGCCTCTTGGGTTGTTTTGCTGGAGGGCTACTGACAATTTGAACATGGCCTTGTGTTTTTGTAAGATTCATAACAATTACAAGCACTTGAATGTAGACCTGGTCTGTAGGAACACAAGGAATCCTTCATTCATTCTCATTAAAGTAAGACATGAGTAACTGACTACTAAGTATAGTAACTGACCCTGGAATTAGTGTGACCTTCTGACAAGAGAAGAGTTCAAACCAAGCTGCCAACTCCACCGCCACCTGACTCGTTGCTCTGGTAAGCGATCTTAAGGCATGTTTTTTAGCCCATTTGCTTGACTAACAGGTGTCTCAGCCTTTTTTGGTCATTCCACATCACTGCCCCCCAAGTTTGCTGCCTAACTTGGACAAATTTGGATAATCTGGCTGTTGCAGATAAGAAGTCTCAAGTCAACAGAATTATTTGGATTACTCTTGAGGGATCGCTTCATCTTGCAAGGTGAGGGTTATGAGAGACAGCCAAAGGCATCTCGCTTAGGAGGTATTTATTTTTTCTTACCTTCCTGACATTTCAACGGGGTAAATACGGCATATGACAACAAAAACAACACAGTTAAAGCTGCGCTGCTGATAGTCACTGTAGCGTGTATGACATCATCTGGCCTTCAGTGCTGTGTGTCTAACATGTCGTTAGCGTACTAAGACAAGTCTTGCTGGGTTTAAATACCCCTGGCTCATGGAATATGCTTAAGGACCGGATGACACTTGTTGCCATGGATACGACACATCAGTGGGCTGATCGGAGAGGATGTGCACCAACTGTTGGCAGGCTCACCTTTATCATTGGGACTAAACCCAAAATACTCCCAAACAGGGCAGAGTCATTTCTCTTGTTCACTATTCATGAGCATTATCCCACCGCTCGATGTTTTTGTCTAGCTTTATTTTCTGTCTGCCTTGATTCCTAATGTGTCTCACCTGTGATTAATTGTTCTGCCTGCTTGTGTGTGTGTGGTGTAACCCCTGTATATATTGCCTTCAGTTGTGTTCAGTCCTTGTGGTGTCATCATCGTATGTTGAGAGTTCAGCCCATATCTTGTTCTCTGTGATGTGGATTATTTCTGGGTCGTCTGGCAAAAAGGTTGAACCTGCCTCGACTGTTGCTGCAATTGCACTGCATTGGTCAGTGAAATACATCAAATTGCTCATTCCTGTTGTACTTTGTAACATGAACACTGTATTTCTACTGGTTAACTTGTAATTGTCGTGATAAAATTGTTGCTGCAGTAATAACTTTTCCGGAGTTGTTATTGCAAAGTGTTTTGGCATAAGATAAGCCTTTACATAGAGCGGGTTGCCCACTAATCAGAAGATTGGCAGTTCTTGAAGCAAAGCTGCTTTATGGGCTCTACTTTGTCTTTGCAGAGGAAAACGTTCCCAGACGGTCACGATGTAGAGTTCCTTAAAGGGGTGGGGGATGTAATTTGGCATATCTTCTGGAAATGTTTAGGGGACCATTACCAAAAGCTGTAAATGCTCTGTGTTTGTATAGTGCCTTTCTAGTCTTTGTGACCACTGAAAGTGCTTTTACACTACAGCGCATGCATTCATTGATGGAACAGCAACAACATCTTACTCACTTCATGCACTTCAATCCCATTTCATCCCTGGCTCCTCCATGCAGCCTGCTCTACCTCCAGAGCCACAGCCGCCCGTTGTGTAGAGACCCAGAGGAATTTCCCTGTAGACCTCTACACAACATTC
The DNA here is from genome assembly GCF_021292245.1 of Micropterus dolomieu. Classification (NCBI taxonomy): domain Eukaryota; kingdom Metazoa; phylum Chordata; class Actinopteri; order Centrarchiformes; family Centrarchidae; genus Micropterus; species Micropterus dolomieu. The sequence continues at coordinate 1,772,355 of NC_060151.1, read as the reverse complement.
CCATAATGTTTGCATAACCTTTGAGTGACCGACCGCGAATGGGTTGTTTTTTGGTCCTATTTAGGTCCTTCCATCATTTTTACTGAATGTTTTCAGAACCTTTAGTGACATTATAGGAAGCTTTAGGGGACCCAACTACAATGTTACTTTTTGGTTCTTGCATCACCTTCCCAGAATATCTGAACCATTACAGGAACTTTTGCAGTACCTGTAGGGACCTAAAATTGGTATCTTGAACTATTATCAAAACATGTTTGTGCCATAAAACATTCATGTATAACGCAAAGCATTCTCAGCATTTCACTACTTAGAAATTATTTTATTGAGCACTATGCCAAATGTTGCTGTGGTAGCCCAGCTGACTTTAATAACAACTTATTAAAATATAGCATTTCTGTTTATACATTGGCAACCAAACATCTACTAAATAGACTGTTCATGTAAATGTTCACTTAACAGGCAGGGTGCAATACATGTTTTGAAATACAGTGGAAAAAGATGATACATCTTACGAATTGCATCCTTACTTTGAAAAAAACCCCAGAAGGGTTGTTTTTACACTAAGATTACCATCCATAATTATTGTTATAGTATGGAAACGTTTACTTTACATCCCAAAAGTCCTCTTTATGATGCCAAGTTATGTAGGGAACAGTTCCCGAATGAAATGTCACCATGTGTCAGGATTGTGCCGTGTGCTCAGGCAGGTAACAGGTTTAAGTATCCATGCATGACATTTAACAAGAGATTTTTAATCAAACTTAAACTGATGATACACGGGGCAACTTTTTGAGCAATGTTGCTGGGCAATCTTGGTAGTGGCAAGTCCGACTATGTTTTGAACGGATAGGGGCGGTGCGGGGCGGGTGGCGCAACGGTGGGGGAGGGGGATTACGGTAGTAATCTTTACTCATTATCATTGATGGCAACGTTGCCCTGCACGATTGCTCTAAAAGTTGCTCCGTGTATCATCAGCTTTAGAGTCACTTACAGAAAACAATCCAGGCACTAAACGAGAGGCAGGCCAAAAATACCGTAACCAAGAAAATCCACTTAATGAAGGTAATCCAGAGAGCAGCATAAATACAAAGTTCATAAAGTGAAAATAATCGAAATAATAATAAAAGGGCAGAACAAAACCGAACAGGGAGACAAGCAGATGCTCACAGCAGAGTGACAGACAATGGACCAGCAAGGACAGAAGTGACAAGTGAAACAATGGGGCAAATAGACAGGTATATAGACACAAGCAGGTTCCACCAATCAGGTAGACAGACAACTTCCCCTGAAGGTCTGCCAAATAACGTCCCCCAACCGAACTCCACATCGTCACTGTTTGGGAACCTTACATTTCTAGCTGGAACTAGAACCAAAACAGACCAATACAAAACCTGACAGGCGAACAGACAGAAAACCGGTTAAAAACACCCGAACAAATGTAATAAAAAACAAAATGGGCACAGATATTAAACTAAACCCCCTAAAACCAAGGAACTAAAAGGTAAAAACACAAAGCAGACAGACAGAATCGTGACATTGTGACAACTGAGACCCATATGAGAATGTTCTGACAAAAGGACCATATGGAACGTTCTGCTTATGTCCTCTTTGCTATTTGACCATAAGAAAAACAATATGGAACGTCCCCCTAAAGTCATGTAAGGAACGTCGAACTGCAGCACTTTCATAGACAGAAGAGGATGTTTCAGAAATGTCTCTAATATTCAGTAAAGGTTGGGACGTTCGTCACCTTTGCAGAACTTTTAGGGAACGTTACATCCTACCTGGGTTAGGAGTTAGATGTCCTTTGAGCTTGTTGGATGGATGGATTTTTTTTAAGAATGTGGCTGTGATACATTCTGTGTATATTTAGGATATACTGCATTACTGTGCAATGTTCCTGATCCGGATGACATATTCAGATACAGATTATATGTTAATGCCAGGTGGAAATTGTGTCTCTGTCCTGGCATAACATCCAAAGCTATATCTTTGCTTTATTTCCATAATATTAGTGACCATTTGTTAGCCAGGGTAATGTAATGCATGCACTGATTTCTCTCAGGTTGAGAAAAGATTTTGCAGAAAACATGTCTCAGTGATGGGATGGTCCATGTGAATTACAGCTATAAATCCATCGTCTCATGCACCGATCTGTTTGTAATCTGGTAGGAGAGAAACAGGCAGTCCACAGTCCACAGGCTTAAACAGAAATGAGTAAATTAAAAGGAGCTGTGTTGTGTTGAGGCCTATATCTGACCAAGCAGAACTTATCTCATGTCATGTCATCAGAGGTGAACAGTGATGTTGTGCAGGGTTGACACTAAGCTCATCCCCACTGCATTCCTCTACTGATAGGAGTGTGAGAGTCAATGAATGTGATGTAGCAAAGAAAGGTACAGTCCGTTCTCTGCTTAAACATTAACATCATGCCAGACCCTCCCTGCAAACATACCTGCAGCTCAAAATGCAACCTAAAACTACATTTGTCGGTGTCGGTGTAACAAACTCTAAAACTGACTTTTGAGGTGAAATGCACATGGTAGAGGCTACTCTGAATTTGATCAATAATACGCTAATGGTGAACTCACATATAAATGTAGCTCATTGTCCTCAGGCTACCCTTGCATTTATGACAAAGTGGTTTAACCCTTGAACACTGATACAAACAAGAAGAAGACTGCAATCTGCAATAAACTTACATTACAAATAGTCCACGGGCAAATCCAGAATTTGGTACCACCAAAGGGTGGCAAAATCTCTTTGGTAAAACATGATAACCATTTCAAATGAGTAGCTTTACTAATATTTTTGGACAATCATAATTTTTGCCATTATTGTCCTACAGTGTTCACAGTAGGTTTGTGTGAAGTCTTGTAGGGGATAGCCATACATGCTATTTGTTGATTTTTTCAGGAGAGTCAGGACTATCCAAATCTGCCATCATTTGACATGATATTAGCATTCATATCTAGGAATATATTTTTTGGGATCTATAAATTGTTTTATTTGTACATCTAGCTCAAAAGATATTAATGTTAGGGAGGGTATCTTTTCACATATGGATAGACTGTCTGTAATCTGGTGACATCAGAAGCATGATGGTGGGACACTCACTCACATGAACTAGAAATTTAAACATATATATATATATGTGTGTTTAAATTGCTACATACAGGTATATATATATATATATATATATACCTGTATATACTGTGTATGAAATACACCGCTCAAAAAAATTAAGGGAACACTTAGGGACTTAGTGTAAAAGCACTAGTGAATGTAGTAATGTAGTGAATGGTCCCAAAGACTAGAAAGGCGCTAGACAAATACAGGGCATTTACCTAATCACAGTTTAACATTGTCAGTTATACTTCAATGAGACCAGTTCAGTCAGGAAGCATAAGCCATTGTGAATCAGTGTCACTTGTTTGGTGCAAATGAAAGTAATAATAATAATAATAATAATATTAACAGCAGGGCAACCCCCAAAGAGGGAAGGGTTTTGCAGGGGGTGGCCACAGACAGTTGCTCTCCCCTCATCCTTCCTTACTGATTGTTCTTTAGTTTTGTGTTTTGCTAGTGTCCTTGTCACCACTGGCAGCATGAGGTGGTACCTGCAGCCTATTAAGGTTGCACAGGTCCAGCTCCTCTAGGATGGTCCTTTGTGCGAGAAGGAACAGGAGCACTGCCAGAGCAGAGCTTCAGCGGGCAACTGGTGTGCATGTTTCTGACCAAACTGTTCCCACAGGGAAACAGACTCTATGAGGGTGGCATGAGGGCCCGACGTCCTCTAGTGGGATCTGTGCTTGCAGCACAGCAGAATTAGCAGGTTTGCCATTGGCACACAAGTTGGAAGAAACACAACAAAAACACAAGTTAAGAGATAAGATAAGATCAGCCTTTATTTGTCTCACAGGTGAGAAATTTCAACATCACAGCAGCAAGTGGATAGCATGGCATAAATTAAAGTGATAAGTGACATTAAACATAATACTAACAACATCAAAAATAAAAATTAAATTATACAATACAAAAATTAAAAAGAACTATATTTTTACAACTATAAAACAAATAACCAAAATAAAACAGTGCAAGAGATGATGTGCATGTTGGCATGCTTATCCTGGAGACTTTAAAACAGATAAAAACAAATTCCAATATTAAACAATGCAAAGTGACATTGTGCCTAGATTTTCACTCAGTCTCTGAGTTGTGGTTACTGCTTAACAGTGCTGGTTATAAAGTTGGAACAGCCTGTGATTTAACTTTTTTTACTTTGATTTTTGGTGGGATTTTGAATCCAGCTCTCCGCGGTTGGTAATTTTGGTTTCCATTGGTTTCCATTGACAATTGTTACATCATTTTAATTTTAAATTATACAATATCCAGCAAAGATTTTGAACTTTGAACTATTTCGTTCATCGAAATCTGATGTGTGATTCAAGTGTTTCATTTTTTTGAGCAATGTAACACTGTGTATATATAACGCAACAACAATGACTGTTGCTGTAGTTTAAAAACCAGATTAATCCCCCACACTTACATGTTACAGAGACAAGCCACAAGCATTCATCTGAAAATGTGAGTCCTGCTGTTTATTTTGACATGTGTTGGAGGCTACAAACACTTATTCAGTTATGAAGTTATTTGTTTTTCTTTGTATGACATATTCTGTTCAAATAAAGTGACAAGATTTCGTTCAATCTTTGGCTCAATGGTAAGTGTAATTGAAGGATGATTTATGTGACAAAGCTACCACTTACAGAAGCTTATCATGTTAAAATATCATCTAGAGATATAGACTTTTAAAAAAATCGAACTAGAATTTGCCACCGGTTAATGAAAATTCTGACCTGGGCCCATGGACTGAAACTACGATCAGCTTTCACAAGAGAAATACAACAACAGAAATTGTTCATCTTTAATTTAGCTTTTATATAAAGGAAACATCAGTGTGATTAAAAATCTCTTTTGTCACTCATGTCCAGGCCAACAAGAGGAACAGTAAATACAGTAACACATCGGCTCCCGATCCCTGCGACTCTCTAAGGATAGGATCTCTAAGCAGTTTTAGATAATGGACGGATGGGCAGATTGCTCACTGGAAAGTGTAAATTAAAGGTGGCGGTACAGACATCAAGGAAATGAATAGTACTAATAATGAAAGCAATATTAATGGCTAATAATAGGACTAATAATAATAATTATAGCAGTGGGTGTAGAGCAGGAATATAGGGGCAGCAGGAAGGCCGCAACCACAGATCCAGACCCCACAGCTCCAGAGGCAGAAACACCTGCAGAGAGCGATAGAAGGAGAGAGGAGAGAGTGATCTTCATGTATAAATTTTTTGCCGTGGCCTTGTCGTAGACTAAGTTAAGACTGTGTTAAATGGAGTTTGATTATGAGGTTTAACTTTTTAGTTAAAGTTGCCCTGTAGTTTTTCAGGTAATCCTAATGTAGCAGAGGTGGTCACTCTTTGCGATGACAGGTATCGTTTTTCCAGCCAACATTAGATGAAACCCCTCTGTATAAAGTAAGCCTCGAGTGCTGCGTTCCCGTGGTAACCGTGCCCAGGCATGTGGTAGAGACAGTAATCTATTCCTATAAAAGATCCAAGGTGGGTGCATAGTTCATGTGAATAGTTTAACCCCCCCGAGTCTATCAAAATCAATGACAATCTGACAGTGCTGGAAAACCTCCACTTCATGAGTTGACACACTGAATTATGTCCCTTCAGTTGCTCTTGTGCCAATAAGTTAACATTACTAAAGACGTTTAAACTGTTCGCATTCCAAGAAGCTGAGAAAGGAGGCAACTTCCTGTCACTTTAACAGCTAGCTAAACAGGCTAAAGTTATTATCGTCATAAAGAAACCTTATGATAAACAGTGGTTTTCATAGGAACGCAGCCATTGCCACGTCCATTCGTCACATGGAGGTTGGCTTGGTTTGAAGTCAGATGGAAAAAAGACAGACGCTGACATGTATAGCAATCCAGCAGGGTGTAGCCTGAGAGGCTGATCCAGATACTACACCATGACTCTGACTGGACTGTTGAACTGGTACAACGGCATTCTGATCATGAGCATCAGCCATCAGGAGACACTGCCTGGTTTCATGAAGACAGTGATGGAGTACAACACTTCAGTAAAACCAGCCTCCGTTTAATTTGTTGCTACAGGGAAGGAGAGAATAGTGAGGCCTGAGTGATATACTTTAGACAACATTCCAATGACAGCAGGTTTTCCTGGATCACCACCGGCTCTGAGGTGCTGCTCTGCTCTTAACCCTGACCTGCAACCTCTGTGAGGAGGGAAGCCACAAAAAAGACAACTTCTTTACACATATTCAGAGCAGTCCAGACACTCTTCCACTGTAACTTTCTTCTGCCAACTAAAATTGTAGTCTTTTTTCAAAATTGGTCTTTAATGAACAAAACATACAACACAAAATCTCAATTCAATTCAAATCAGCTTTATTGACATGAATGAATAACAACAAAATCTCTACAACAGAGCATAGATCAGTGAAATAAGGGCATAGGCCTACTCATACCAGGTCCGGTTGCCTTGTACCATGCCCGAGCACGATTGTCCCCCCTGCACACTTTCTTTTCCAAGAACTGAAATGAAGCACTGTGAAAGCAGATACAGAAGTGCAGTAAAAGTTGCAGTAGAAGAAAAAGTAGAAATAGCACTAGAAGTTGAAGTAACAGTGGCATACATTCCTGAAGCCATTTTCTTAGATACTCTACTGGACTCACAATGACAACTCATCCTGACAGAAATGGCAATGTTTGGGCTTGGAGATTAAGGTAGAAGGCTGACCACACTCTGGAAGCTCTTTGACATCCTGCAGCAAACACTTCAGGACTGACATCAGCTTTGTACAAGCTTGACTACGGGCCAACAATGCAAACTGCGCTTTCACTTTGAGGGTGTGAGAGGTGAATGGCCTGCAATGCTGGATGCTGTGTGGACAGAATATGCAGACTCCCCTGACTTGTAGTTGTTTCTGACAGGGTTAAAAGCTGGATCATGTCCACATACAGTACAAAAAAGACATTGTTCCCTGAATCTGATCCTTCTGTACAGCTCCCTGGCATAGCCTTCCCCTCTCCAGGCTTTGTGCAGAGTATGACATTACTTTTCACTGTCCATAGCAACCCAGCCAGGTGAGAGACACGCTGGAAATGTACTATGCGCATGGATATCTGCAGGTATGACATGAAGAAAACAGTGCATTCATGCATTTGTAAGGTCCGTAGTCCACATTCCCCACGGAGGTGTGACCTTGGTAACTATGAGGTGTGTCTGGCTGTCACCAGTTTTATTATGTGGAGGATGTGGGTTCCCTACTGGTATGACAGGTATGACAGACAGCAGCTTTAGATACATTGTTGCTCAGGGTGGTGCCATGCAGTGATGTAGTCGTTGAGGTGACTAAAAAGGGCTACTCCTGGAAATCCTGCAGTGTGTGAGTTATTATTATATTACATTTACAGTTAGAGAAAATATATTTGGAACCCGCGCAGGCTACAAAATCTTATATTATATTTTCCTGTACTTCACCTTGACATGGTTGTTGTCGTTGGAAATTGTGAGAGCTTGACTGGAGTTCTGTTGTTTTGTATACTCGTCTGCACAAAATATCAGACTTGTAATGATGGTGATGTGGCAGGGTTGAAGAGCTTAATCCCACTGAGACTACCAAGTGACCAAAGTGAATTATTGTCCAAACTCTACTTTGTCAAACCAGTTATTTTGCAATACAACACGTGTGCGGAAGCACACACAGTTGCTATAGGGTGTGGATGTCATTCCAGACTCAATTTGCAGCTCAGGTGTGGCAGATCCCAACTAAGTTTACTCTGCATGACAGACTCAGCTGAGAAAGCAGCACAAAAAACATGTTGATGCAGTCCGTGCAGTTTGGGTTATTTGGTAATCAGTAGCAGATGGTAGTAAAGTGAATTCTTGTTTCCTCACAGAAATTGTTAGTACTCCCATCACAACAGCAAATAAACGTAATGCCAACATAATTTTTATAAAAGAAATGAATGTATCTGCAAAGTTGCTAAATGTCCATGCTAAATGTGTCTGCGAGACATTCACAGAGAATGTACTTCAATTATCTAGACAACTAAGTATGATTAATGGTTTTATAGTCATGCTTAAGCTACTTTAATCACTTGGTTAAGAGTTAGCCAAAGGTTGTCATCTTTGTTGAATACTAAAAAAGTCTACTGTGACACAAGATGGGACAGGATGTGTGCTTTTTCCAAAACACAATCTTTCCCTAACCTCAAAGTGTTTTTGTAGCCCTAACCTCCTGCTGTGCACTTTCCAGACTGGAAAAATTATTAACACATAAAATGATCTTTTCCTAATTTCCAGATAAATATGTTAGAAATGTGGGTGAGCTAAGCCTCTGAAGGAGCAGGTTGTCTGAGCTATTTGCACCTGAATGGTTTCACCACTATAGCAGCAGGGCGTGTGCAGCAACAGCCTCTCAATGACAGGAGTGTCCCATTCTTCAGGTTTAAAACAAACATGTTTCTACCATGGACTACACTGCATTCACACACGGATCCATGCAGGCATTCAGAGACAAAACTCACTCACACTGACACACACATCAAAATGAGGCCAAACCCTTTGCTGCATAGCATTATTAAATTAGTCTGTTGGCAACAAGGCGACTCAACCGTCAAATATGTGATCCGCTCAATAAACACTCCTGCAGCTGCTTGATTACCCTTATTATCTGTGCTCAGGTGAGGACGCATTTATGGCTCTGTGATACAACATCCAACACAATAAACAATATCATTTTGCAGGTGCTGCGTAGTGTCATATATGCAGATAGCTGGTTGGGTCTGATGATATTCTATAGCTTTCTTCTTGTCAACAAGTACTGTGTATCACAGCCTGATGTCTCTCCTTCCTCTGTGCCACAGAGCTCCATTTTGGTCCAGAAATGATTAAAACACACACACTGTAGCTTACCCACATAATGAAAGTCCTGGAGAGACTGGCTTTGGCTCATCTCAGACCTCAGGTGACCACCTCACCAGACCTACTGTAGTTTAACCACTGCCCTGAGGTGGTTGTCAATGGTGCCATCATCTACCTGCTCCAGCGAGCCCACTCTCCCTTGGACAAGGCTGTGAGGATCATGTTCTTTGATTTCTCCAGTGCTTTTAACACAATCCAGCCTGCATGCGGGACAAGCACTAAAAGATGCAGGTAGATGCCTCCTGGTTTATTGACTACCTGATGGACGGAGCACATGCTGTGTGTATGATCAGGTGGTTAGCAGCACGGGAGCACCGCAGGGGACTGTACTCTCACCTTTCCTCTTTACATTATACACCTCAGGCTTACAGTACTTTGCAAGCACAATTATCTTTGCTGATGATCTGCTGGGTCAGCAGCATCAGAGCTAGTGACACTATGAAGCTGAACAAGCTGATTAGGAGGAGTAGTTTTGTGCTAAATACAAAATGTATAGAGAAATTCAGGACATTAATTAACCTTTACTCAGCAGAGAATAACACATGTTTCTGACACAGGGCACTGGATCGATCTTTGATCAAAACATAACTCTACCAAAAGAACAATAAGAAAAAAATAGAGTTCTCTGGTTCTTGTAAGAACCCTGGCTGATGTATTTAGCACAAATTGGAGGTGGTTCATTGATCTCTGGGGCCGTCCGGTGAATTATGAGTTACAGTAATTCAGATGACTAAACAAAAAAGCATGAATGAGAGTTTGTGCCTAGCGGAATAACATAGATGATCTAATCTTGGAAATGCTCTTGATCTGACTGATAGCTGTTTTTGGTTATAATGCTGGTTGTTTACTGAAGTTAAGCTCTGAGTCAAAGATTTATCCCAGATGTCTGTCCTCGTGGGAGCACTGCAAACCCTCTGAATCTAACGTCTGACTTACACAGCCCCTGTGTGCTTTGGGTTCAAACACCATCACTTCACTTTTATCATTGGTCAGCATAAGAACATTTCTCGACATCCAGGATCTTATGTCTGATGGATGTGATGGATTTATGAAAAAATAGATACATTTGCATAATTCTGGAGTTGCGAATAACTTAGTGTTACTATGTAGATGCAAAACAGTAAACGTCTAAGAATAGGCCCTTGAGGAGCGCCGCAGGTGATATTTGCATGGCTAGAGGAGACATTCCCAGTTGAGAAGGTTCTGTCACTCAGGTAAGACCAGTCTATATCAGTCCCACTCAGCAGTCACGCTCACCACGTTTTTATGTCTATCAATTACTATGCTATAGAATTAAAAATTAGACACACCTGTCTGCATGGTAGAATAACTGGAGATGGCATGATCTGGGCTCTAATTCTGGAAACTTTATCCACAAAGATCACACCTCTCAATCAAACAGACTTCACTTGAATCAGGAGGGCGGTGGATAAGAGAGTTAATGGTCCAAAATAGCAATCTGGGGTTGTGAGGATTTGCAGCAACATGATATGCGTGATTTGTGTGTGATGATGTGTGTTTGTCTGAGGCAGCCCTGGGAACAGCAGAAGCTAAAGCCCCCAAAACCCTGGCAAAGCCTCTCTGACAGGAAACTGCTGCTCTGTCTGTCCGGACTGTAAGCCTTACAGGGCACACTGGTTACAGTCTATGGCCAAACCCCTGACAGCATACAGTTGTATTTTCAGTTGTACTTTCATCATGTGTGGTGTTGAGGGATGGTCTATGGCAATGATGAATATTACCAGCTATTTACTTTAATTTCAGGGTCTTCTGCCTTGCTAGTAGCAGGGAGAGAGTAGAAGCAACTGCAATAATAAGGTCTACTGTAAAATACTTGATTTAATATGTTTTACCCCTCAACTAATCCACTGCTTAATGGTTAATTCCAGTTTATTATAATTTGGGTCTTATTTTGACAGAAACACCCACGGAGTGCGACAGGAGGACAGAGGAGAGGGAAGAGAAAGCACAAAACTACGGGAGAGGGAAGAAGTGGAGTTAGTAACATGTATTAATGGAGTAAGAATGCATGCAGATGGAGAGGGAGAGGAGGAGAGAGGAGCTCAGTGCATCATGGGATGTCTCCCAGCAGTCTAGGCCTATAGCAGCATAACTAAGGGATGGTTCTGGACTCACCTGAGCCAGCCCTAACTATAAGCTTTATCAAAGAGGAAAGTCTTTAGCCTACTACTGAACCCAAACTGGAACCTGGTTCCACACCAGTTGAATTGATCAGATCTTGGAACAGAAGATCTCATCAAGAATAACAGTCGGCATATATTGATCAATATTCATTATATTAACAATGAATCAAATGACTATGTGCTATGTGAAAAATGTTGTCGTGACAAACCCACTGAGATTTACCACCAACCCTGCAGTTCCCCTCAGCTCTACATTTCTTGACATCCAGGACCTTAGCTTTGATGAATGTGATGGATTTATGGACAAATAGATTTGCGTATCAAAATTCTGGAGTTGCGAATAACTTAGCGTTACTATGTAGATGCAAAACAGTAAACGTAGAGGAGACATTCCCAGTTGAAAAGGTTCTGTCACTCAGGTAAGACTTAAAAAAGTCTGGATCAGTCCCATTCAGCAGTCACGCTCACCACATTTTCATGTCTATCAATTAATATGCTATAACTTTATGAAAAGCAGGTCTAGCAGCACCCCAACAGTACAATAGCTGGCATCTGAATTCATCCTAATGTCATTTAAAACGTTTAGAAGTGCAGTTTCTGTACTAAGAGGGGTAGTGGTGATGGCGCAATGGATAAGACACATACCTTTGGTGTGAGAGACCTAGGTTCTATTCCCCACTGTGACCCATCCACCAATGTGTTCCTGAGCAAGACACTTAACCCCTAGTTGCTCCAGAGGTGTGTGACCTCTGACACAAATGGCTATTGTACAGGTGCTGGTCATATAATTAGAATATCATCAAGAGGTTGATTTATTTCAGTAATTCCATTCAGAAAGTGAAACTTGGATATTATATTCGTTCATAACACACAGACTGATATATTTCAAATGTTTATTTCATTTAATTGTGATGATTAAAACTGACAACTAATGAAAATCCCAAATTCAGTATCTTCGAAAATTAGAATATTACTTAAGACCAATAGAAAAAAAGGATTTTTAGAAATTTTGGCCAACTGAAAAGTATGAACATGAAAAGTATGAGCATGTACAGCACTCAATACTTAGTTGGGGCCCCTTTTGCCTGAATTACTGCAGCAATGCGGCGTGGCATGGAGTCGATCAGTCTGTGGCACTGCTCAGGTGTTATGAGAGCCCAGGTTGCTCTGATAGTGGCCTTCAGCTCTTCTGCATTGTTGGGTCTGGCGTATCGCATCTTCCTCTTCACAATAGCCCATAGATTTTCTATAGGGTTAAGGTCAGGCGAGTTTGCTGGCCAATTAAGAACAGGGATACCATGGTCCTTAAACCAGGTACTGGTAGCTTTGGCACTGTGTGCAGGTGCCAAGTCCTGTTGGAAAATGA